>NW_010190957.1:0-1696 GCF_000695765.1 Mesitornis unicolor
CCTCTCTGCGCATCCTGCTCCAGTTTTTAACGAGCCCCATGGTAAAAAAGCATGCAGGAGCAATGGTTCACTCATGTATCTAGGAGCAAGGGACATAAAAATCTATAATCGACAACAAATACTAGATTTTATACTCCAGTACAAGAAAAATGAAGTGTTATTACAAGTGGAAACAACCGATTTCCAGTTTTAATTGTAAGTGGTCTAAAAAGGGGTTTTTTAACCAATAGGTTGGAGGTTTTTGTGTGTGTGTGTCTGTGTAGCATACACTATTATTGCAGGTTAAGACAGCAGTTGGGTTACTCTCCTACAGCAGACAGCACTGCCCTCATAACCATCCAATGCCCACGCTCGAGTCTTGGATTGGTGCCTGCGTGTGCAAGGTGTTGTACCCAGCACTTCCACCAGAGTGAAGGAGCTGCAAAATGAAAGTACAGTGGGAGAACAAAACCTATAAAGTTGTAGTTAATCAATCAGTAGCAGCCTGAGTACAACTGTGGTATAATGAGATTCCAAATCTTCTGAATTATTAAGGATTTGATAGCACGGATTTGATTTGCTCCCGAGTGATTTGGAAGACAAGTGGTCAACCAGAACACGTAGTTCTGCAGCCACACTTCACCGTTCCTCAGTGCCCAAGTCAGTAACTCGATTTCAGCCCATTTTACCATCTCTTTCCAAAACTAAGGCGATGTGAACTATGCCCAGCCGTTACCGGAGTTTGCACTGCTGCCTTACCAAGGGTCGGCTCACCAAATTCTTGCCTAGGAAACACTGCACCCGCTGCTCTCCAGAGTCTGACACCAACATGCAACCTCTCCTGAGAGAGGTCAGCGAGGAGACATCCCCATCACACAATCAGCCCTCCTCTTGGACTCTGCGAGCAGGCTGTATGGAAACTCAGCTATTAAACGCTGTGTGATTTTTCCTTAGGATGGAGGCCCACTGGTGAAATTCTCTGCTGCAGCAATGCCTGCTCTCAATGTTAGAGGAAAGACAGAAAATTCAACACATCCATCTGTACAAAAGAGAGTCTGCCAGATCCATTTTTTCTCTAACAATAGGTAGGCTCAAAGGAATTGTTTTGGCCTCTAGTACTCTCTAGAGATACTTTTGTTACTGGTTTAGCTCATCTTCACACACAGCTTGAAAGTCGTGCTTCCTACTTCCTTTCACGAAATTGTATTGGAACAGAGAGTCACCGATGTCGGTTTACACTCAGCTCAGGAGGCAGCAAAGGCTGAAACAGCTTTAGTGACGCACACGAGGCTTTCTCATGCGAGCGGGGTCATTTTTATTAGAGCATCATGCCAGAACTCACGGCTGGCCGTGTGTTGCCGGCACACAAGTGTGCCAGAAAGGTGGCTCTTCGGTACCACCCAGCTGGGGAGTCAGCGGGAACAACTGGAGATGGGCAGAGCTGGTGAAGTCTGTTTGTGCTCACTGAAAACATGCTTATTCTGGCAGCAGGAGCCAGCAGCTGAAAACTGGCATTTCCAATAAAAATACTGCGCTGGGATTTCAAGTTCTCCTCTTCAATGTCACGAGTGAGGACATTTTATGCTTATGAGACATTTTAAGCTTATGAGACAGCATTTTAGCAGATCTTAGCTTTTTGGCTAAATTGAAGTTCACAAAAAAAAAACCTGCAGTAACATTTTCAGACTCTTCACACACAAAAAAACTCCAGGAAAAG
>NW_010190958.1:0-12136 GCF_000695765.1 Mesitornis unicolor
CCCGCAGGGGAGCCCCGTGCGCTGCGGAGCGGCCTGCGGAGGGAAACCGCCAAGGGAGGGCTGAGGGAACGGGAGTGCGTGTTGAAAGTGCGAAGCCGTAGCCAGGTATTGACGCCGGCCCCTGCGTTTTACACTCATGCCCAACGGATCTCGTCTGAGGAAGGTTTTATTGGCCCGGGATTACCCGGTATGCGAATGTATTCTTTATTTTTAAAAAATAAATCTTTCCCAAGGCCCACTGAGCTCGTAGCTTTGACTGAAACACATTAAATGGGTCCAAGGCACAGAAACTTGGATCTAGATTTAGATCTCTACCATTACAGAGTTCAGAAGTGTTCATCCCCACCGCCCTCCACAATAACCTTCAAATAATGAGTGAAGCAACGAACCCGAGCCAAGCGGTCTCATTTCCTTTGGCTCGAATAGATGGAAACAGCATTTAATATTAAAAAGCACTAATTCAGTATTAAAGGGAATAAATACACATGCAAAATAGATGTGCACCACAGGACCTGCGGGATAAGCTTTGCTTGTTTTGTGCGCACACAGGGAGGGCACGGGTCTGCACTGCCAACACGTCGAGGTGGGTAACACTGACGCAGAGAGGGTCTTCTCAGCTAAGGACAGCGGGGCAGAGGAAAGGGGGGGTACAACCCAGCTGTGGTTGGTTAGAAATTAGGAAAAGTTTCCTGGCTCACTGCACAGAGCTCTGCAAGGCCCTGGAGAGCCAAGGGGGAGCTCGCAGCACCGAGAGCCAGGGAAACGCGAGCTGTTTGTGGTGCGAGCGTTGTCCCAGCAATGGCTCCTCTGGAGACTCCTCTGTGCCCAGAAACCCTCACTGAAACGAACCATGATGTATCTGGGGGAGAACGGGCTGTGTTCGGTGCCGTACCCACGTGTGCGTTGCTGGAGTGAACACGGTGCCGTGAAACCCTGCACTGGTGCAGCACTGACTGGTAACCCTCGGTGTCAACATCGGTCATGTCTGATTTTGCCCTCTCCTGTGCATAGACGGCAGCACGGCCATCTGGGAGATCATTTTTATAGCAATGACGAGAGCTCTGACACCAGATTTTTGGGTCCAGAACTCTGGGACAGCCGCGCGACAACAGAAATAGAGGAGGGGTCTGTGCTAGAGCCTGCGTCTTTGGGGTGGGCATGACCGAGCGCGGGGCTCGTGTATGCGGGAGCACAAGCGCACGTTCACGGTGTCTGTGCTGTCTCTGCACCCAGTCGGGTGGCAGTGGTTTTCCATCATTTGGGAGCTTGTCTAAACACCGTAAAATCCCCAGTAAGTGGTGATGGGCCCTCTGCTCTGTGCCGAGGGGGCTGAGTCTCTGAATGCGGCAGAAAGATGCATCCCAGAACCCCACTTGCGCTGGCACAGGAGCACCCCCGCGAGTGCCGCGCTGACACCAGCATTGTGCAGCGCTGCCAGTGACAGCCACCAACGAGCTCTGCACAACAAAGACGATCCTGAGGAAACCACCCCAGGAGCCTGGAGCAGGACTAAAGTGCGAGATGGAACGATTTCAGTGTGTACAACAGATGGAGGCTTCAGAGCACGGAGCCACTAATCCACGGATTACAGACTCCCTAATTAGAGACCCTTGCTCTCCATTCCGAGAGGCACCACCGGCCCAGAGAGGGTCTGGCCGAGCAGTGCTCCACAACCAGACGCCGTGTCAGGGACAACGGGGCAGGAGCAGGTCCTGCCCCACTGACTGCGGCCTTGGAGCAGATCAAACACGTTGCTCCTGTGCCCAATTCTGCCCCCGTCAGCCCTACAACACATCATACACCGAGATCTGCAGGTGCCACAGAACCATCCCTGGTACTGACCCCACACAGCCAACCCTGACTCCACCACTGCTCGTAACTGGTGCCCTTGAACCCCGGGACACAAGAACTACGGCAACCAAGACCATGACCCCACTGCCATCGGCACAGCCAAACAAGGGTCATCTACAAACTGCAGTCACCAGCTCTTTTATTGCAGGTCCCTAACCCTAGGAACAGCCCCAGCCCCAGCCCCGGCTCTCGCCCATCCCCGTGACGTTCGTTATTTCCAGATCTCGCTTCTCGATACCTGCTGGGCGAGAAAACGGTTTCAGCACAGAGGGAGCTGGAGCATTGCCCCAGGACCAGCAGAGCCCCTCATCCTGACCAGGCGCAGTCACCCACCCTGCTCCCATCGTCCCCAATTTACCAAAACACCTTTGTTCACTTCTGGCCTCATCCTATACCAGTCTATGCAGCAAAATGCAGACGTTAGCAGAGCTCCACGGCCGTCGCTGCACTGAGCACCAGCCGCAGCCTGGACCCTGATGCTGGGCATTGCCCCACTTCCTTGCCTGCTCAGATGCAGGAAAAACGCCCACGTTTGAGCCCCAGGAGCCCGGGAGGAGCAGGAAATTCAAGCTCTTCAGCTTGACACAGGCACAACGCCTGTACCCATGCCCTGGGGACATCTCTTACCCGCAGAAGTAAACGTAAGGCAATTTCAGAGATTAATAACAAAAAAACTGGAATTAGGCAAGACGCAGCCAAATAGGTTTTAACAGCGCCTCCAGGCAAAAACGCCGACTTTACGATAATCCTGACTTAATTGCCCATCTGAGTGCTGGGAAGGCTCTGGTGCATGCCAGCCCCCGGCCCTGGGCTGCATCCACAGCGGTGCTGCGGGTCCGGGTCCCCGGAGACCCCAACAGCCCTGGGGATGTCTGTGGGGATATCTGTGGGGATGTCTGTGGGGATATCTGTGGGGATGTCTGTGGGGATATCTGTGGGGATGTCTGTGGGGATATCTGTGGGGATGTCTGTGGGGATATCTGTGGGGATGTCTGTGGGGATATCTGTGGGGATGTCTGTGGGGATATCTGTGGGGATGTCTGTGGGGATATCTGTGGGGATGTCTGTGGGGATATCTGTGGGGATATCTGTGGGGATATCTGTGGGGATGTCTGTGGGGATATCTGTGGGGATGTCTGTGGGGATGTCTATGGGGGTGTCTATGGGGGTGTCTGCAGGGACAGGGCTGGAGCCGGGGGTGACACTGGGGTTGTTGCGTGCTGTGGCCCCCCAGGCAGAGCCGTGGTGTGCTGGGTTTAGAGGCTGTCGCTGGCTCCTAGGACAGGGTTGTGTTCCGGAGAAGGAGCGCCCGGAGCTCCCATGCCAAGCCTACACTAAACATCATGCAAATACGCACCTTTATTAGATTCTGATCCTTAGGGGTCTCGGGGAGAATGAAGGCTTACAAAACAAGGTGACTTGCAGAAAGAATCTGGATACTGTAAAAAATGCATAACCTCATCTGGTTTCCTTTAGACTCCTAAAGCAGAGTTGCTGAGTGACCGCATTCTTGTTTGATGTCCTACATGACATCGCGTTATTAAATCCAGAGCCGCAGCTGTCTGCTCCCTGCTCCCTCGCTGGCATCTCCCATCACGGCAGCAGCACAAGCAGCCCCGCACCCCAAGATCGGGCTCGTTCCCATCGTGGCTCCTCCTTCCCAAACAGGATGGCTTCTTCCCGCTGCAGCTGGGACAATTCAAGGTGCCCTCGGGCACTGACTCTTGGGGTGCCAGGATGTATTCCCATTTGGACCCATGCTGCCTGAAGCCAGGGGTGAAGGCCTGGATGGAAAGTGGCCGTGTCCATCGTTTTAGCGTTTGAGTGTGAACAAAGTGACAGGAAAGCTGTGATTTTACAAATTTAGACCAATAACGGATCAGGAAAAATATACTCACCTGCTGTACCCTTTCTAAAATATGACCACAAGACCCAAAGAAATCTTGAGCTTCTTTGATGACAACGTTTTGATTGAAGTATAGCAGAAATATAAAGCCTGACTGCCAAAACCGCGACAGGCGAAACTCACCCATGCTTGGCTTTAGCAGTGGTAAAATGACTGAATGCTAGAAATCTGGCGTTAGTTTGGAGACTGAAAGTCAGTAAAAACTGATCTGGAGTTGGTTTCCTAACAGTTGTCTAAATATACAGCTCGATTCATGCCATAAAGGGATGCGACACAGTGAGCAGTAAAAGCAGCTCAGGAGAAGCCTTCTCCATGCAGAGGAGCCGAGGCCTTGGCTGAAGTCTGCAGCCTCACCGGGCACAGAGGGACCGTGTCCAACACCAGAGATGGACGGGGCTGTGCCACCCCCTGCCCTTCGCCCCTGCCCCAGCCGGGGTCTGCTCGGGGCATTCCCTTCCTTGTAACAGCCCCAATTAGGTTGTGTGCATGCAGAGGTTTGGGTGGAAAGGCTTCTGGAAGACTTTTGTTGGTACATTCCTTGTATCTTCTCAACCATCCCAGAGGTTCAGTAATGTTCACCTGACACAAAACATGCTTCACTAAACAAGATTATTTTTCTGCTTTGCGTGGTCCAGGGGAAACATAATGAGCTTCACTTCCTGGAGACAGATAAAGGAGGTCTGAAGTGCTGATTTCCCCCTCAGTGGGGAATTCAGAAACTTCGCTGGCAAAACCCATCATTTTTCAACAGCAGTTTCCAAGTCAGGGATCTGAACTCCTGTCCAGGCATGAAGAGAACACAACCGGCTGGTTCTTAGCATTAGTAGAGAGCATGTGCTGAAGAAGGAGGAGGGCAAATGGCAGATTTGGAAGTACTCAGCACACAGGAAAGTCAGTCTGTTTTCATTAGGCACCTGAAAAAGATTTTATGAATGAAACCGAGCAAACTCTGCAGGATCGTTCTGACAAGGAGCACCAGCTGCAATTATCTGAGGTCCTGAGCCTGCGAGCTGTGACGCTATCTTTAACTTAAAAACACGGAAACATCCTAAACCATAGAAATAGCTTTAATAATTGATGCAGAATGTGTGAAACACTTCTTCAGGGTGAGAACTGTGGTATCCTGTAATTGTCTCAGCACAATTCAGGGCCTTGATTATAGGAATGGCAACATCCACCAAGCATTGCAGTAAAATGACAACAACCCACGGCGGTTTGGATCCCTTGGTGTATGAAACAGAGAACTTCTAAAGTGATTTTTAACAACCAGACTGGGCACTGGATGAAGACTGGAGTACTCTGATGATGACTCTGACCTGTAGGAGCACCCCATGGACACTGCAGATAAAACTGTCTGACCACCTGCACACATGGGTCCTCGCTTCTGTGTCACTGCCTGCACCTCGGAGCTCGGGGACAGGTAAAGGGCGAACACAGGGAGGGCCACACTGGAGGAGTAACCCACCATGTTCATATCCACCCTCTACCAGGAGAAATCTGTAGTAACCAGGCAATTACAGGGAAAAAGGAAAGGATTTTAGCTTCACAGACTGAGAGTGGTTCATCTGGCAGTTATGGGTCTGAAATTCCTAAAATACTGCGTGAGAGCTATATTGCAGTTGAGGCATTAGCACATCTGGGGTGCAGACTGATTTCAGACTCTGACATTTGAGGTTTATCATGAACAGATACAGCATTCATATGCTTTTCTGAGGAAATGTCTGCCTTTCTCAATTTTCCATCCCCAAACACCTCGCTGTGTTGTGAAGGCTCACAGCCATCTCCATCCTTGCCCATAATCTGTAAAGGGCCTGCATTGAAGTGCAGAGATTTGGACCCTGGGTTCCAGCCTCTCCAGCAATAAAGCATCTGGCTGTGTCTGTCCGTCGGTTGCTCTCTCTTTGCTCTTCATTTTCTCATACTCTGTAGAATTCAGCCTGTGGTATGTTGTGGTGCACAGTCCCCTCCTGCGGTGCGAGGAGTCAGCCCGGCTCCCTTCACCCGTCCGGGTACTCACAAACCACGGCAGAAGTGGGGGCAGCTGAGGGGCAGGAACCAACCCAGACACTGGGAAAAGCCCCTTTGGGTGGCGAGGATTTTCCTGTCTCAGCCTTTCAGCTGGCACTGATACAGGGGCCAGGTGGAGCAGAGCGTCCTCTTCCTCTATTGGCGCTTTAACTCCCTTTTGTGGAGGAAATCAATGCAGAAGCGGGCCTGGAGACATAACAGCGTCCTGAAACGGGCAGGAAATACCTGTGGCTTCCATTTCCACAGATTTAACTTTTTTTCTGTGCTCTTAGATGCATAAAACTTTGAAAGACTCTGTTTTAATTTAAATAAAATCTACAAAACTTTTCTTGGCATTGAGATAGCTCTCTTCTGCAGTGTCTTCCTTCACAAAACAGAGATTCCAGCCAGGGCTTGGGTTCATCCTCTGGCCAACACCGATAAATCTCTCATGACTGCTCTCCCCGCCTCTGCTTCCACACAGATGGAAGAGAAAACCTCAGTGTTCACACACGGCTCCCTGGCGTGGTTTGGACAGGAACAGAAACACTGGCAGGCTTTTCTCTGGACCAGCAGCCTCTGGCCCGTGTGGCTCTGCAGCCACTGCCTCAGTGTGCTGATCCACTGCAGCTGTGACAGGGCAGAGCTTTCGGCTCTGGATCTGCCCTAAAACGGCCCACGCACAGCGAGGGACCCCCAGTGCTGCCGGGCACTGCCCGGTGTGTGGCCGAGCTGCCCGAGGGGTCCCCATCCTCGCCGTTACAGGGACATCCCCAGTGACAGCAGCTGCTTCAGCACGGGAGGGAGCGATCGTGTCAGTGCCCAGGACCCCACGTCATCACCCAGGAGCCCTTCACCACTCATCAGTGCCTGGTTCTCGCCTGCCAACCGCGCCAGAGTGAGCTGCCTGGTGAACTGCTGCCTGCACGTGCTCTGGACATCGCTGGACAGTTGCCCATGTCTCCAAATACCGTTTATCCCAGTAAATTCATGACTCACCAGGGAGCAGCTGAGTCCCAAGGCAGAGCTGGAGCCAGCTCTCTTTCTTCGTGGCTGCTCAGGCTTCGCTCAGCTGTTGCCAGTGACTCCCTGCAGCCAAGGGACCAGTTCTGCTGCCAGAGGCAGGCGGTGGGCTCGTCTCTCAGCACAGCAATGGCCGTGACAGCAGGTCATCACGGGCTGGCTTTACACATCGTGAGGTAACAACCAGTTATTGTTCATCTGGATTAGTGAAAATGAAGAGGTAGTCCTGGCCACGCAAGCACAGGCTGCAGTTCCTGCAAGGCTTCAGTCACTCTGGTTCAGAAAATGCGGTTTTCCTCCAAAGCGACAGCAAATGGGCTGACGGCCAGCAGAGCAGGATCCTTCAGTCACAGCCTGGTTCTTGTGGTGTTGACACAGCCAAAATGCTTCTGGTGACACCAGAGGCCAGAGGGCTGTGACAGAAAATGTGCACAAACAGCAGCCCTGCCCACTTGGCTCACCTGCCCAAAACACACTGCACTGCTTGCTTCCTGACAGAAACCATACCAACAAACAAACAAACAAACACAGTGCCTTTAAATCCACCCTAATTCGACTCTGTTGATGTCTAATTACTGAATGTAATCGCGGGTGTGTAATCACTCCTTATCTCTCGGTTCACCACCTGTTTTGCTGCAGAGCACCAGCGCTCCCGGGGCTCCGGTTGAGGGCCAGACCAGGCCCGGCCTGCAGCGAGGTCAAGTGCGGCGCCATGGAAATGAGGAAATCTCCGCCTGGGCCTGGGCCCTGCCCGGGGACAAAGCAGCGCAGAGGAGCAGCTGGGTGGTGACATCCGGGAAGCAGGGATCAGAGCGAGGGACAGAGCTGAATTTCGAGAGCCAGACCCTGAACTGCAAGGAACTGGGCTGACCTCTTGCAGTGAGTCTGTCAAGAGCCTGGCAGAGTATTTTGGGCTTTAAACTGACCCAGAATGGGTGTTTTCTGACATAAACCCACCCGATCCAGGCCCTAACAGCCCACTCCTCACCAAGCCAGACGGCTCTTCCCAGGGCTGCAGTCTCACCCTTCCCCAAACGCTGACCCCAGCTGTTCCCACTGGCCTGCAGCCTGCAGATGAACCCAAAAACATTACTGCTGTTGCCTTGCAGGGCTTTGTCTCCAGCCCTGGGACTGAGTGGCTCCATTTGGAGCTGACAGCGATGCCTGTGGCGCCACTGCAGTCCTCGGGCATGGAGAAGGGGCAGAGTCGTTCCCTGGAGGATGAGAGAGGGAGGAGGAAGGAGCGGCCAGGTTTCCCACAGGGAAATTGTCAGAACTCATGCTCCACAGTTACTATTTGTTAACGTTTTGACTATCAGCTCATTTCAGGAGGGAAAAAACACACATTGAAATGCTGGAATTTCCCATAGCTTTTGCTCAGCACTAAACAAATCTGGGAACAATAAGCATTACTCCATTTCAGAAATATTCCTGGACTATCCCAGCACAGAAGATTTAACTCCCAACTGCTCACCAGAGCTGTGACCGCTGTGTGCAGGACAGGCTGGAGTCAGGCTGCACGCACTGCACCCTCCAACAACACACAGCGTTTTGCAATAGGAATCAACGCGCGATGAACCCGCTTTCCTGGTGGCTTGGACATGCACAGTCAGCACTGAACAGGCTTTTGGCAGAGCCCAGTGTTGCTTCTTCCCAGCTCTGCGGTGGTTTGGCTCTGGTGAAGGATTTCACCAGAGACACCTCCCCGTCTGTGCCAGCAGTGAACCCTTCCTTGGTACCCAGTGAAGGGTTGTTTCTCCCCAGCCTGTTCCCATCTTTTCCAGTTTATGAAGGCACGTTCCTCAGCTTCTCTTGCCCAGCATCCAGGGGGGCAGCACGCCACCACGCCATGGGAAGCTGGGCACACGAAGTGCCACGTTCACGGGGCCATGCACACCCTCCATGAACCCACCCATCTCCAACCTCTGCTCTAAATGCAGGGAGGACAAGTGGATTTTCTTGTCGTTTGGCTCTTTCATTGTTTTCTTGTGCCTGTCCTCAGCCTGACTTTCCCCGAGGCTGCCCTGGCATCGCTGCAGGGATGAATCAGCAGAACAAACCCTGTCACCTGGCAGCCTCTGAAAACAGGACACCCCGGCAAATCAGGACTGCAGAGGAGGGGAGGGCAGCTCTGACTTTGCATGTAATGAGATAACTCCGGTTAATTTCACCATCGCTACTTACCACGCGTGTAATGAAGGGATGCAGTTTTACCTGAGCCCCTGGGAAGTGGATGAGCGTGAAGGAACCAGCGTTAACCTGCCCCTGCCACTGCCCTGCCCTGGTGCTTCTCCGCCTGAACCAGAGCAAATGAGCTATGAAACCAGACGTGCATTTATCACGCTAACGAAGTCATGCTGTCATTATGTCATTTTCACGCGCAATTAAAGATCTGCTGCCTCCAGGCCCACAGGAAGACCAGCACAAACCCAATCTGTATTGATTTGACATCAGGGAAGGAAATGTCTTCACTCAGGACACATCTTCCCTTTGCGTGAGTTGTGAGCGCTGGAGGAGGGGGGGGTCGCACCTCAGCTGATGTGATTCTGCTTCACCAGCAAAAACGAGGGCTGGTGGATGGGAAACAAGAAGATCTCAGCCTCTTGGTGTAGGAGCAACTTCCAGGGGCACAGCAGATGTTATGTGAATGAGAAGCCACAATTTGGGACATGCTTCACTTTTTAAAATCCTTTTCTGTTTTTATTATGGACAGAATGAAGTTGCATAGAGCATCTGGGGACTGGGAGCCAACACAGGAGTTTGCCAACAGAGGATGCAGAGCTTTTTCAATTAAGAAACTGCCTGCCAGCCTGACAAACGGAAAATGAATAAGCAAAACCATCAGAAAATACCCAGCAGAGAACAAGGGTGCCCTGGCATCGGCAGCACCATGACCTAACACGACTCCTCTGCCAATACCTTGGCTGTTTGAGTGAGTCACTTGGCAATTTGAATTCCCCTGCAGACATTTAGAAGGTAAGGCTGTAAGTGGACAGCCTCATGGAGAAAGTGCTGGTGAAGGTGACACCGCCGCTGTGCCCACAGCTCCTCAGCAGATCTCAGTCGTCCTCTGCAGCCCGTGGTCCCTGCAATGGCGCCAATGGGGAACCTGGACGGGGCTCGGGCAGCAGCCGATGGGAACGGCAAAGGAACCAGCACGGGGCTGAGCACAGAGCGAGGGAACGCCCGCCCCAGACAGGGTGATTATGTCCTTTCTCATTAACTAATCCTTCTGCAGAAGGGGATTTGCCTGAAGACGGTTTCCAAGGCTGCACCACTGCCCCCATTCATCAGTTCGTGGCATGACTGACTCCATTGCTGGGTGCTGCTCAATAGAAACAATTCTTACTCGACTGGAAAGACACAGCCCAGTCAGACGTAAATCAGCAGCTTTCCTCTACAAGGTGTAATTTCCTATAACATAAATGCTGATCCCCGAATCAGAATGCTCACCCACTTCTCCTCGTTCAAGGCATGACCCGCAGTGCCTACCAGGCTCGGGCAGACCCCTGCAGCGCGAGGGATGGTCACGCTCGTGCTGGGGTGACGGGGCGGGCACAGCCCTGAGCCAAGGCGCTGTCGGCAGCGCTGGTGCGGTCACTGTGGCAGCATCTGGGGACATGAGTTCAGATGCCACCTCCGTCCTCCCTGCGCTGGGGCCGGGACCACGACCTTCCCCTGGGACCCCCTTCCCGGCTGCACGGAGAGCAGATCCGGTTTGCTGCAGGACTTGAACACGCACCACTCGTGACTGTCTGCCTCAAAGGCATTTTTGTCAGCTAGCACATAAACATGTGATTTAAGGAAAATGTGCTTAATTACAGGGGACAGACGTTTTATCATTGTATAATTAAAAGCTTCGCATCTGATCTGAGACATACATATACAGAAATATAAATAATGCATTCTGCTGGGCTCGAAAGCAGGGCTACTGCAGTGAACACACACTGAACCCAAACTTCAGTTTTCATGCTATTCTTGAACTGGAGGCCTTACCACACAAAACAAAATGAATCTTAAAAACAAAAGGCAATTTGAGAAATAAAATGAAGAACTGTCTTTTATACGAATAATTTCCATTAAAGGTCAGGTTTTAAAGCCTTCACTTCTTAGAAGAGCCCCCCTACTCCTTTACTGGTGCAGATAACTTCAGTGCAACCATTTATGCAGCAAGGCACTAGGAAAGATAAACATTAGAATCAGGATTTGAATAAATATTGCTATTAAAGTACAATGCTGAAACTTTTGCACATTTGCAGAACCAGACAAAAGCCAGGCCCCGTTCCAAGGAATTTTAATTCCCCATAAAGCTACACAACAGATGGAGAGGTCCCAACCCAAACAAGGGGTTCACTCCAACGTGGCCCTGGTCGGTGCACAGAGCACGGGGCCAGGCTGTGGTCAGCAGCATGCGTCCATCCCGGCACAGGCTGCCTTCCTCTGGTGCCACAGGCAGGGGCTCTGCTTGCCGTCTGAAGTACCCTGGCCACCAGCAGATGAATGAATCCCCCCTCACTGGGGTCAGCTGCATGTTGAAGTTCATATAAGACTGCCAGAACAACCAAATTTAACCCTCTCTGGTGCTGCTTAAGGGAAAATAAGGGCAGCACTGAGCAGTGCTTTCCTCTGCTGAGTAACACAATGCTGTAACGTAACTCATCCACGTTTGCTGACACACGTGGTTTATGGTCAGTGCATCCTCTCTTCTAACCCTTCAGACATGAATAATTACTCAAAAATTCAAGGTCCTGTAGATTGTTCCACTTCGGAGGAGAAAGAGGGGACAGAGTTAATGACACTGGTACAAGTCCAGTCACAAAAGCAGACTGCTTCCCAGAGTGCAAAAGGAAGGAAACAACCCCAGACCATTCATGCCTTGGTCAGGGAGCGCCCGCAGCCGCCAGGCACCATCGCGGGGTCGTTGTTCTCCACGATGGGTCTGGCTCCCTGTGAGTTTTGCTGTGAGGGAACCACCATTCCTGGGAGGACTGGCAGAGACAATGGCACTGCTCTGTTTTCACAAAAAAAAATCTGGAAAAAGCACAACTGACAACAACTCATAACACAAATACATGGTGTGAGAAATGACTCGACTGGATGTTGAGCCCAGGTGCTGTGTACACTTGTTCTATATAAAGAAATGAGCGTTTGGAAGAAGAATTTTCAGTCAAACCTCCAGTTTCAGTGCAGTGTGATGGACTTCACAGCCCAGTCCGTGTATTCAAGGCTCGGCCTTGGCTGTCCCTGTGCCCTTTGGGCCTCCTGCCCCGCAGCCCTGTCCCTGTTCGCGGGAGCCCTCGGTCACCGGCACGGGCAGAGCAGCAGCGCGGCACCCCCCGTGTCCCCGTC
>NW_010190959.1:0-9032 GCF_000695765.1 Mesitornis unicolor
TCTGTGATTCTGTGATTCTGTGTGATAGTGTCAATTTGCTCCCATATTTTTTTTAATTGTATAAATTATTTATTGTATAAATTATTTTGTATAAATAATATTCATTCTTACAGGACTCAGAAGTTGATTTGCACATATTCCCATGTCAGATCATGGAAGTACTGAATCACCTTTTCATACTTGCTTTCTGTATTTAATGAACATAATCTAAAGGAACAGGATTGAGAATAAGGGATAGAGAGAGAAATATTGCTCTCTTTTTTTTTGCCATCAGGGCCTTTAAATCCGGATATCTAAGAGGTTTTCTCTAATTACACAGAAAATGTGACAGAGACAATAAATAAACTGCAGTTTCCTGAGTGCTGCCTCAGTAACTTAACTACAGAACTATCTGAGTTTTTCAAAACTGATGGAAAAAGATAAAAAACAATTTCAAGATTTTAGAATATTTGAGTTTGTCGCAAATTACTGTCTCCTATTCATGCATGTTTTGAGAGTGGGATTTTTTTCTTCCTATTTGGTGCTATTTATTTAATTAATCACAGATTATTTTTCTATTCACTTTTGTTGCTGTTGTTCTACTGACATACAATGTGTTCCTCCTTGTACGTCCTTCATTCTCATTTTATCTCCTCTTGCCTTTTAAATGATTCCCTATTTTCAGTGACAGAAAATTTTTATGTGGTTAGAAAGACTAAATCTACTCACATTATGCCATCAATACAATGAAAGCAAGCACCACTAAACTGTTTGTTGAAATCAAAAGTGGACTAAAGTCAAATTTCCTGAGTAGAAGGTGAAGAATATTTCAGTAGAACAGGTTCTTAGAAAGAAAACATATTTTTGCCATTTCACTTAACACAAGGCTAAATCTGTTTATGTTTAGTAAAGAGCTACAGGTATGTAAATTATTTTTGGTATCAAGTATTACCTAGTTAGCACTAGTGGTACATATATTACATCCATCTCTACTAGAGATAACCAATTATCCTGACTAATTCCACTGCAATCCTTATGTTACAGAGTACACTGTAACAGATTGTTTATTCTAGGCTTACTTTGGATGGACAAGCACAGGGAAAACCGTGTCTTACTCTTCCTTCGTTTATGTAATGTGCATTTTGAGAAACTTAACTGAAGCAAGTGTGAAGTCAGGCCATTTGGTTGTAAGTCCAAATTTAAGATGTTTTAGGTTTTTTTTAATATCTGATATAAACCTCCTGATGTTACAATGTTGTGCAGGAAATCTCATGAGGATATGATTTGTTATTATTATGACAGCTCATTAGGGCTGCCGGGATATCAACATTTCTGTTTTATGAAAAAAAGATTGTTTCAAAATTAGATTTTGTTCTGATGCAGAATTAAAATTTAATCTATTTGATTTCTTAGATACTAAGTGGAAAAAAAAAAAGAGATCAATGACCCAGAACTAGTTTTCTATCTTCCCTGTACATATCCTGACATTTCAGCTATTATCTAGGTCAGTGTGACTTTCTGAGACCAGAATTTAATCCTAGACACAGGAAAACTTCATCACTTTTGTCAAAATATTTTTTTTCACACACAGAAAGAAAAGCCCAGTTTTGATGAATATGTATGGCTGTCTCTTAAATTTCTGTCTAGCTATTCAGCTCAATCTGCAGAGCTCTGTAATAAGCAAGACTATACATCTTAGCAGGATGAATCTTAGCAGGATACATTTACTTCTACATTGAACTTAGGGTCTGTGTCTGTAGTTTCTTTGCTGAAGATAGATCACAAATGGCTGATTTGCGTCAGTCATGGCAGACTCTGAAACCATGGTCAAAAAGGTTACCTAGACCTTATGTTCCTCTAAATATTTTCACTTAGATTTAGTGGTGCAAGAAAACTCTTGTACAAAGACAAGACAACTAGATATATCTTCAGATTTCTTTTAAAAGCTGGTCAACATTCTTACTTTCCAATCAAGACAGAATTAGCAAAGTAAGGAATTAACGGTGTTATTTCCTGTAATACACTTCCCCTTAAAAAAATAAATAATAACAGCAAAAGTAATAATGGTGAAATGTCCCAGAAATAATTCAAATACTTCTAAATAGATTTGGTGTAAGTTAGGCTTCATTAAAAGCGCCAAGTGGGAACAGTTTTCCAGGCTAGTTACCACATTCATAATACTATTCAAGCTACAGAAAACTATATCAGTTCTTCCGAAAGAGAAGACAACCAATTAAATATTTCTCTAATGAGACCTGTTGTCTTCATTAGCATTCCTGTGAGGCATTATACAAAACAAACTGAGCAAGCCTGTTCTGTACAAGCTAACTACTTTGGTTTGCCATCAAATATCCTGCTTTAAGTCTTTGTGCTGTCCTCCTTCTTTCCTGTTAGTTTTAGCTGACTTTACACTGTGTGGATAGTTAAATGTTAGCATCAAATGTAATGCTGTGGCATTTTGTCTGCACATTTCTTTAGAAATAAGTGTATGCTAATATTAACCTAGGCATTCAAAGTTATCACACAGCTGAACCAGCACCTTGATCAAACTATCTCTCCAACAATCCCCATAACTATCTTACAAATGTCTTCCTTCATAATTACACAGGTAAGCATATGAGTTTGTTACTGTATTATTGGTTCCAATGCTTTAAAACAAAACAAAACAATTCAAAACAAAACTAGAAGGAAAAAAAAAAGAAGAAAAAAAGGGAAAATAGTAGGCTCTCCAATATTCCTAAACCCCTTGCATGTGGATGACTACAGGAAACTGGCTATCCTGTGACAAGGAAAAGCCAACATTCAGTGTCTCAGAAGGAAATTAAAATATTGTCCATGAAATTACTATGAAACATCTCCCAGAACAGGATATCTTCTTCTAAATACTAATTATTTCCAAACTGGCTTAGTATCTGAGTCATAAAAAATGTTAATCTATTTCTTCCTAAAAAAAAGCCATCAGTAACAACCCAACTCATTGCAACTCATATAGTCCTCTGAAAAAGTAATATAGAAAACTGTACCTCCCAGAAGGCCGTATATTTTGAGCATCTTGCAAAACTGGTGTAAGCACAATGCAGCAGTAAAGAATCATCAACGTAAATTCTAGAAATTGTTTTCTCTTTTCAGCATTATTATCATTATACCAGTTTTGTAGATGCAGAAACCAAGGCAGAGGTAAATGAGGTGAAACTAGGTGAAACATGATGAGTCACAGCAGAGCTACCCCACAGTTACAAGTCTTCTAACTTCAAGTCATCTGACTTACGATTTCTCCTTTTTTCTTGCAACTTTCATCTGCAGATATAAAATCATGCCACAAATTAAGGAGGCATAGAACCAGCCAATGCATTTTTATTTGAAGATCTTTTACCATCCCTTTTGCCCCCTTTAAGAAGAACAATATTCACAAATTTTAAGATTACTGTGAAGTACAAAATGAAACAACAGAATTCAAACACTAACAAATATCTGTTTGGCACTTCAATAGATCTAATAACACTACCTGAGCAAAAAGAACCTCAGGGACTCCATTCTGCTTTCACTTATGTCAGTAAATCTAGAATAACTTCACTGCAACTGCTGTAGTCAATAGTTATTCCTGATTTACACTTATGAAGCTGAGAGAAAATGGGGCTTTAATTGATCAGCAAAACCTGTCTTAGTGTAGATTTTTCTCCAGAAGTAATCTTGCTATAGTAGTTAAAAGAAAAATAAATAATAAGATTCACACACCACAGTAAGCAGGTAAAGAAATAATATATCAAATAGGTTCCAAAAAGCCTGGAGAACTGGAAACAGAAGTTTTGCCCTACAAGTTTCATTCCTTATGTAGATTTAAATAATTTAATTGTTGAATAAATCTTCTATATTTTATTTATTCAAGCATTTTCAACTTTCATCTCCCAACAGCCATGTCAAGAGTCATGAGGAAGAAAGGATCTTTTTTGAGTACTTTCCAAAGTGATGCGAAAATAAGTTACGTACTCAAGTTTCTGCATGTTGTATAGCAAAGTTATAGATAATACTACGCTGCCTACAACTATCCTGAGAAAAAGCAGGATTGGTAAAAAAAATTAGTTTCTTCCATAGACTTAAATATTTTAATGGTTGAATCACTGAATACATCTCAGGTTTTGTCATGCATTCACAGATTTCCTGTGATTTTTTGCTGAAAATAGAATTTAAACCAAAACAAAAATATACCTAGCTTTCTCTTAAAAAGGTAACAGTCAGATAATAAACTATTTTCAGAAAACTTATATCAAACTGAAGAAGATTGCCATATTCTTCTTAACAGTAACTTCTATGATACTTGAAATACAGATGATTTTTATTATATATTTTAAACAATTTTTCAGTCTTCTATCTTTTATTCTTTGATCAAATATGAGCTACAGGGAATTCAGAAAAGCTTTTTTCACTTTCCATGTTCTTCTTATGAAATTAAAGTGATGGGGTTATCATGTTGTCAAGTGCTATTGTTTGTCAAAAGTAGGCACAATATTGACAAGGGCTGATTTGAACCTTATTCTCTTTAAAGGTTTTCATGCAGTTGTCTCTCTGGTTTGGCTGAAGAAACATTTCAAATCAACATTAGTTGTGTTTGCATCCTTTAAGGCAATAATTGCCTTGGTAATTGCATGCACAGACTTGCCATACCATTGCCATAGATTTTGAACACTTAGAGCTCTTTCTAAGTTTCATTGATTAAGCATAGGCAAATAAAGATGTGTTACTCTGTAAATGCAGCCTTCTCAGGGGCAGAGACAAAGTAATAAAGAAGGGTAACACAAAGAATCTTGTAACAGTTTTCTCAACACTGCATTAGTTTCTGGGCTTATTAAGAAATGAGGTACAGCATGGGAGCACATAATTGCATACAGTTATTCCACGGTGATGAAATTTTGTCAGTCCGCTTGCTCACAGCTCTCTGGTTTGCTTTTCCCTTCCAACTTTCAGCACAACTCATCAAGACTGTTTTGTGAACTAAGTTGCTAAACTGATGCAAAGTAAAAATAATTTTTCCAATTTTGGTATTGTGTAAGGCCTACCTTTCAGTTGACTCTCAATCAGCTGAAGAGTGGGAATAAAAACATGGGCTTGAGTCCCTGTGGAACAGAGAAGCCCATCAGGAAGTGATGAAAGAGTGGTAACTGTTTCCCAGAGACATCAAAGGTTTAGCTAACTCAGTGTCACATTACTTGACTTTGTGCTGTAAGGGAAATATTCTCTGAAGCCTTTATCCTCTGATTATTATGAAGAAAACAAAATTTTTAAACCTTAATATTTCTGCGAACAACTTTTTATCCAAGGGAGATGAGAGCATTTAGGGGGAAGAGGGGTGTAGGAAAGATAGGTGCTCATCCTTCACCCCAGCAAGCCATCAGGATATTGTTGAAAGCATAAAGATAAATGGCTTGGTGTCTTGATTTGGTATTGGGTTGTACAGCACAAACATATATAAGAATGTTGAAGTACTAAAGCCCTTTGTCAAATTTCTTCCTGCCAGCTCCTCAGCTGATTTAAAGTCAGACTGGAGTTAGCAATAGTTCTGTTTGTTCATTACTATTGTTTGAGCTGTCATGGATCAAATACATCACTGGACGTGGCATGAGCATCGCGTCTCTGCAACAAGGCTTCACTTGTTCAAATGTTACCTCTCCAAAATTTTATTCTTATTTTGGAAATAACTACGGATTTTTTATGCTGGAAAAAATATAATTGTTTAAAATTGAAATAATAATAAAAAAGTTAATTTAAGAAATAAATTTGTGAAATAGAGAAGAAAATATAAAAATGTACTTAAAAACAAGTGACATTTCTATTTTATCATGACTTAATGTTTTTCTGTTTCTCAAAGTAAAAAATTGCTGGTTTTCCCCAGTAACTTTCTGACGATAGATTTTCTCATGAAATACTGTTGTTAACATTCACTTGGATCAAAAAAAGCAGCTTTGATAGTGTCTGAAAACATTTGATTTTCCTCATCACTCCACACTGTAATTCATCATCACACTGAACGCTAGACCATATATTTCTGGCTAACTCAGATAAAAGTCTACTCATGAAATCAATATTTCTTAAAGTAAAAGTTAGCAGTTGCAAAAAATCTCAAAACAGCTTGATACTGAAGAAGTGCTGTGGGGATCACATGTAACTTAAAAAGACTTCATAGTTCACTGAGCCACTGTCTGAAAAAATTAAGTAATGATGACTTTTGTATAAGAAAAATCTGGTAAAATAAAAAAGTACAGAAGCAAAATGTGAGTTAAGTTTCCTTAAGTTTTGGGGTTTTTTGTTGTTGGTTTTAGTTTTGGTTTTTCTTCTTTGGTTGTTTTTGGATTTTTGATGTTGTTGGTTTTTTTGTGGGTTTTTTGTTTGTCTGTTTGGGTATTTTTTGGGTTTTTTGGTTCTTTATTTTTCTTTGTTTTCTGTTCCCCCCCCAAAAAAAAAAAAGACAAAAAGGAGGAGAGCTTGCACATGTGTGTGCATAGAGGGATATATTCAAGGAGACTTTCTCTGTCTATTGAATTTATGTTTTTTACTTTAAATGTTTGAAGCTTCCATCCAGGAATGTTCTGTCTATTCCTTTTTTTCTTTTTTTTTTTTTTTTGTTTTTTTCCTCAAGAGTTTGCAAAAGAAAAGAGAAAAAAGCTCTACTATGCTCATACATCTTTGTGATTTCTTGAGCTAGCTCAGGGTGGTTGGTGGAGCTTGCACTTCCTTTTCTTTCATTATTCGCTTTGAGATTCACATCTTTTGTTCTTCTAATTCTCTTATTTGAAATTCTTCTTCTCCCAGTGGGGAGCAAGGGTTGATGAGCCCCAGCCTCAGTTACAACCCTAGGGCAAAGAATCTTCTTTTTGAATAATAGTTTTATGGTTTTGTTTTATTTTATTTTTTACTGAAATGTATCTTGAATATGTTGATTCATAAAAGGCTCTTCTGAGGTTTGCACTCGTCCTCTTTTCTTTATAGTTTTCTGACTCTTTTATTATTCCCTTACTGTGTCATAAGTTTACAGAATGTTTATCCTTTTTTATTTGTTGTTTTGTTGTTGTTGGGTTTTTTGGGGTTTTTTTGTGTTTGTTGTTTTTTTTTTCCTCAGAATCCCCATCATATTTTTTCTATTATGGTGGCTTTGATATATATATATTTCATTCCTGTGCTTTACTTTTCTTAAACTGATGTAAGATCAGATTAAGCATTTGCCACCTGGCTTCCTAGATATTTAGTGAGAGCAAGTATTGAATATAATGGTGCATTCAGTTTTCATACATAAAGGATTTTTACTGGGACATTACATGTCACATTTCATTGTTTAAACCAGCACTTAGAAAGATGAATACCATATAAGTCTGGGAATTTTGTTAAGAGACAAGAGGTAAAAATTTCTGCAATGTTTTTGATTTATTCCTAGTTTTCATGTCTCCTTCTGTATAACCTAGTGTTTAAAGCACTTACTTAAGAATCAGCCTTCCTGAGCCTGAATAGGTTTAATTCTACATCTTCTGTTACCCAAGGACAGGCCCTATCCTCCAAATATACGTAAATTCATGACTCCTGTTGAGTCATTCCTGGCTACACACTGGCTCATCAATATTCATAGGGAGAGAGCATGAAAAAGAAAACAGAATTTGGAAGCCTAGTGCCTCTGATACTCCACTGAGAGAAAGGAGGTCTGTGTACTAATCCTTGTTTTCCTTATTTATCTCTTAAATTACCAGTCAGAAGGGAAATCTGGGATTTTCTTATTTCACACTGGTACTGCCGCTTCACCATAGTATAACATTTCAGTCTTCATGAGCAACATATTCATTCCTCACAATCCTGTGAAGTTGTTTGTGTCTGAAAGGGTTGCACTAAAAGGTGTCTGGTATTCCTTTCTTGTTAAAAGCAGGGTGCTGTTTCTTGACTGGATAAATTATTCCTTTTAGAAATGTTTTATTCAATCACAGTTAATCACACAGTTTGGTTTACTTATTTCACTTTGCTTCATTTTACTTTGGCCAGTAGAACAGTTTGGATCTCAATATTAGCCATTCTGGGAAGCGCGTGTGACATTTTGCTGTAAGAGGCTATTGTTTACTACATGTATTGATTCTTAAATGTTCCCCAACCAATGTGAAAGATGCTGAAAGCATCCATAGTCACTATTTGATTAATTTGCACATGTTTCTCTTTTCATTTTATTGTATGTTAGCTGTCCCTTGGGAAATGTCTCTGACATATTCCTCATGATCTCTTATTCTTTAACACAGATCTTTGGAATAAATACATTCAAAATCTTTTACCCTAATGTAAAATGACACACCTTGCCCTCATTCTATTTTGGCCTGGGGGTAGGTGGTAACAAGTTCTGTATGCTTTTATCAGTTCAATTCAGTTGATTTCTAGTAGGAAGCAATATCCTCCTAATACTAGTTCATCATCTTCTCAGCTGTTGCAGAAGTGACTCTCCAGATTTTGTTTCTAATACAACTAGGGTTTAAGAAAAATGAAATAATGCAGTTGGTTTTATAGTTTATTTCTTGTTCTTACTACTACTATTATTATTTTGCTTCTGTATTTTGTGTTTCCTCGTCTTTGTACAGCCTCTCCTCTTTTTGCTCCAAAAAGAAACTTATGCTCACCACAAAAATCTTATACTCAGAAGAAAGTGTTGAGAGGGTTTTCAATGTACAGTATGTCATTAAAATTTTCATAGTAATCTTCAAAATCTGTGGAAAATTAGCAGAACTTACAAAAAAGACATAATAGTTCTACATGAGAAAATGTTGAAACAGTTAAATGGAAATGTTTTTCTGGAATGTGTTATTGCAAAAAAGTTTTGCCCAGGAGAAAAATTCTCATGGGATCATTTTGAATTTAGTTTTTTTTCTTAATCTTATAACTTTTCACCTTGAAAAAGTAAAAATATTCCTTTTTCTATAACCTTATAAAGTACTTTTATAGACTTTTCTGTTATATTAATGTTCATCAACTATTATTTAGAATATTACAAATTCACAGAATCACAGATTATTAAGGTCTGAATAGACCTCTAAGAC
>NW_010190959.1:9076-16005 GCF_000695765.1 Mesitornis unicolor
TCAACCTAAAACTCCCATGCCCACTATACCATGTCCTGAAGTGCCATAACCACACTCTTCTTGAACACCTTCAGGAATGGTGTTCTCTTGGCAGTTCCCACCAGTTCCCTGAGCAGCCTGTTCCAGTGTTTGACCACTCTTTCAGTAAAGAAATTTTTCCGAATATCCACTCTAAACCTCTCCTGCCACAACTTGAAACAACCGTTTCCTCTTGTCCTGTCTCTAGATACATAGAGGAAGAGAACAACACCCACGACTCTACAATTCATTATTATAGACAGTCTGACAGTTTGTAACTATTTTTGATTATGTAACTATGATGATTCAGCATAAAACTCATACAGCTAATCAGTGTAAAACCTCAACATTTTGACTCTTTACTTCTTAAAAGTAATTGATAATGTCCAGAGACAAAATTTCAAATGTTAGCTTCTCTTTCTTCTTTGTATATGGATTTGAAATCAAAATCTATGTTGAAATGCCAAAACTTCCTGTAAAATAGACATTATTTTCTGAACAACTCAAAAGGTAGAGAAGCTCATGAGGAAAGGTAATGGACTCACTGTTGCTGGAAACTGTTAGAAAAATATCAGATATCTTTATAAAAAATACACTTCATTGTAGATCTTGGGAGGAATTTATAGCTCATGCAACATAGAAGAGAAAATTCTCAAGCTCAAGTACTGTAAAGAGGTTTTTTAGGTGTTTTAGGAGTTGTTGATTTGTGGTTTTCTTTAATATATTTGTTTGTGTGTATAAGAGTGTCCATACAAACCATCTGACCTTTCATCTAGCTTCTAATTTATGTTGTAGGTTGGCTATGGAAAGAATTTGAGATATATTCAAAGTATGGAGTTATTTGTCCCCTGCTATATTTTTGGTTTCCAGTAGTTCATGGTATTGGAACTTCCTGAAGCACAGATTTTATACAGCATGTTATTAACAACATCTTAGGTAGGGTTTTGCTTGCTTATATGGGCAGGAATTTTTAAAAGGCAGCTTGCCACCCTCCTCAGCTAAGGATTTGCTTTGGTAAGCACAGCTGTGCCTGGTCCTTATGAGAGTCTCATAATTAATTTATGAACATCTACTTTATTCTATGTTAAACAGATTCTTCCTCATTACTTAGGTATAGTTGGCAGCTTCTAGTCATGCATTAAGATCATCTCATGTAAATATAGTCATCTGGAAGGTAGGTATCCAGTTTCAAATAGTGATCTGGGTTCTTTCTGCAGTCAGCAGAAAGAGGCATGAGTCACTTCTAGAGGACAATTTAACCTGTTACAGGATAAATGACGGATTGTTGGAAAAAAATTCTCTCTAGATATGACTCTTTTTGGCTGAAGAGGGAATCCAGATAAACAAAATATCCTAGACTCCTTGTTTTCACATGGCTATCTTTAAAAGGAATCTCACCTTCATTGTCAGAAGCACCTTCTTGTTGTAACTTTTCCCTCCATACTTCACTAGCTGAATCAGTGACAAAAGTCAGCAGGCACTCTGCCTTCTTTTTAACTTGTTAGTGAACAGAAACTACAGCTATGTTAGCAGACCATGGTCTAGCCTAGATTGCACTTACACACATTAATTTTTCTCTCAAAACAAAATTTCTGCATCCAGACTACCCATTCACCCAAAACTATAATAAAACCAGACCATGTCAGGATGAGCCCTGACAGAACTGTAGATAAACTAGGCTTAACTTCATCTGAAAAGTTAATAGCATGGGTGATTGCAGAACAATTTTTTTTTGCCTGTGACTTGGTCTGATCAGTCAATTTGTATTGCCTATACCCAACACTACAGGTCTCTCTGACATGAGTCCTTTTGTTGACTAAACTTTTGTGCAAAATTACACAATAATTTTGGAAATCATTAGTGTAGTAGAGAAAGCTACCTACTGTGATCTTTACAAGAAAGATAGCAATGTTAGCTAGTTTTCATCTGGTGACCACTGCTTACCATGCTGTTTCTAATCGCTGTACTCTTGCTTTGTGCTCTGTCCAGATGTTGACTATATTTACCCCTTGTCACCTGTCTTAAACTTCCTACATATTTTGCACGATTTAAAGAACAGAAATCTTTTATTTTCCAAGCGTGCATTCTAATCCCTAACAAAATTTTGAAAGATTATTCAACATCATCTATTGACAAAGGCTTTAGAGTCAATCTAATATAAATGAATAAATAAATACATTAAAACAAACAAATCAACTTAAAGAAGTAATTATCACACAGGTTAATTGGAAAATAATAGCATTTAGGTATTTTTTGTTTTTCCTATTTGGGCCTCTTTTCTGAGCTACTAAATACAAACAAATTTTGTTACTAATACTTAGTTTTCAGTAGCTACCTCAAATTACAGGATTTGAACTAATTTGCTTGTAGAACAGAAGACTACATCTAGTGATATGAAGAGTCTTCATATTTGCTAAAATGTGTTGAAGATATCATTATAAAAAGGTGAAGATACCTTGCATGTAAGAATAGTGTCTCCGCACATCTCAACAAAAATCTTAATTTTTCTTTTACAGACCCAATGATCTTATCCCTACATTCATCCTCAAGGCAATTATTTTCATTCATGGCTTGTTGCTCTGTACTTGTTTTTTTTTTCCTATTCTTTTTAACTCATCTTTTATGAAACAACCGACTACTCTCCCAAGAATATCTGAAAGAAAGAGGACCCATGGGTCAGATGCACACCCTTGACTTTCTGCAATAGAGTTTGTTAGAAAATCAGAGTAATTTCGTTAGATGGCCCAGTAGAGGGAATATTCAACCTTTAAATAAATACACAATAAAAATAGCACACTGTTACTATAGGGTTACTGGACTGTAGCAGTAAATGAACTGAATAAAATTTTATGGCTTCTTAACATGCTGAGGTTTTGCAGTGTCGTCCATCTTGTAGCTTAACAACACTTCCCAGCCTGCTATCAGTGAAACTAATAGTGCGGATGGAAATTTTATGAAAAATGGGAAATCTACGTTGGTTTTATATTATGTCAGTAGAATGAATAAAGACCATATTTTGGCATTAATAGCTAATGGTGGAGAGTGCAGAGGGAGGGAGAAATAAAGAACTGCTACATTTCAGCTTTTGAATTGATGCTTTTTAAAGAGTTGTCTGTAATTATGATATTTGAATGTCATTATCATTAAGCTGATAAATTATTTAGTAAGAAGGTTAACAATGCAAAGAGATCGTTGGTGTGTTCAAGCATCTTAGTTGTAATCCAGAAGTCTCCTTGTGACTCCCAGACTGCTGTATTAATCACATGGGTTCCACAAATATGTTCTGTTATTATCTTTCACTGCAAGGTCAAAGTTTTTTACTAACATAACGTATGAGAAGCAGTGGGGCAGGAGGAAGAAGAAACCTCAAAATTATTAATCATAGTGCAGAACAATGATAACAAAGGTTCTTTACTGACTTTAAATGGATTCCTTAATACCTCTAAAGCAGAGATGTCATAATGACCTCTGTATCAGACCTCCTTAGACAACAGATAGCACATAAAGCAGATGCACAGGAAGCAGCAAGAACAACAGTAACAGACCAGCCTCAGACGTGTTCTGCATCTAAGCAGCTAGAAGCACAAGGGTGGGAACATGCTTCAGAAAGACTCTCTCTGGACGCCTTTTTCTTTCATAAAAAAATAAAACAACAAACAAAAGAAATCACAAAAAAAACCCACCCCACCACAAAACAAAACAAAACAAAACCAAACAAACAAACACCAACACCAACAAATCAAGCCAACAAAAAAGCCTGGAAAAGTTTGTTGTTCCAACTTGTTGAGTAAAGAGGAGAAAATACAAAATTTTTTAAAGAAGATTAAGGAGTTCAATTCCCTTTCCAGGAAGACTGTCAATCACCTGAGTTAAAAAAAAAAAAGCACAAGCACATCCTTTGATAATATATCAACATGCTACAAGTGAGTAAGACATCCAAATATGCTAAAACACTATATCTGCTAAATATAAACCTACATCTCATTGAAATAAGCTGTTTTAAATTTCCTCTTGAGTTTATTTGTAATACATTTTTCCTGAAGGTTTTGCTCCTTGAATTAATTATGAATATTTCTTTAATGTAATAATTTGCCAGACAGTTGGAATAAATAATTTTCAGACCGTTTTCTTTTAATGGAAAAGAAAAAATAATGCTAGATATTAATAAAATGGCCAGTCTTTTATGATCCCCAGAGATGGGACTTGAGTAGATTTTATATATTTTTACATATATTTGTATATATGACACCGATTTCAAATGTTGATAAGTAAGGATATTGCCAGTTTGCATCATGAAAGAGCCAAAAGATTGGTATTTTGTCTGTTAAATTTATGATACTTAAGAAGAACCCAAGGGGACTTTACCAGACCTTTACTAGTCTGAATCTAAGTAGTCATGTATATTCTCTTTGCAATGAAAAGAGGGAGAAAAAAGAATAGAGACACAGGAAGAGGGTGAGAAGGAGAAAGCTCTTGAGAAAGGAAGAGAAAGAGGAAGAGAAAGGGTAAAGAGAAAGGCAGAAAGAGAAAGAAGAGAGATAAGTACAGAGAATGATTTATTATATTTCATATATCAGTCACTGAATTCTCCATTCCAGATGCTTCTCTTATCAATAGTTATAGAGGGAATGTCCACAATTACTTGAAAGTAGTCAGATTATTAAATCAGTTGAAATAAAGCCCAGTCATAGTGGTTTACTTCTGAACACTTGAATCATCAAACAGTCTCAGTCTCTATCCTTAACATACCTTAGTAGTTAATGTGAATTTTGGAAGAAACATAACTTATAATGAATTTTTTTTTAACTAAATCTTTATTGAAATCAATTTGATCTTCATATATTTGCAATGAAGAATATGATCTCTGTGTTGTAGCTTAGGGCTGGGATGGCCACTAAATCCTGGACAAATGCTCTCTATGAACCCCTCTCCCCACCCCAGAAGGGAAGAGAGAAGAGAATAAGGGAGAGAGACTTTACAGGTTGGAAAATAAACTAACAGATTTAATGAAACAATAATACTAATACTACAGGATAATAACGAAAAATATACAAATATGTACAAAACCAATATAAAATCCTACCCCCACCCTCCCCCCAATGACGAATACGTCACCAGAGTCTCTGCAGAGCCGGGCACTGAAAAAGTCCCAGACCAAACTCAGCAGCAGGTGGGAGCAGGATGCAGGACACACAAATCAGGATCAGCGGCAGATGAACTAGCAGGCATCTGCTCAGGCCTTGGCCTCTGCAGGATCAAGATGGACAGAAGGATCCGAGATGGAAGGGCTCCAAAAATGGAAGAAGGGTGAAAAAGGATCGAGACTCTCGTGATCCCTCAGTTTTTATATCGAGTATGACGTATGTGGGATGAAATGGCTAGTTGGTCAGTTTTGGGTCCACTTTCAACCCCCATAGGCGCAGACACAGCACCCATGATGAGACAACTGACCTTGGGCATATCTTCTAGCAGCACTGTTTGGGAAAAAACCATGCTGCCAGTTTTCAGCAAGTTCAGTCACTTAAAAGAGACTGAGCTGAAAAGTAAAATCACTAAATAGAAAATTAATTCTATTTAGCTCAAACCAGGACACTCTGTCATAGTCAACTGTTTTGCATGCCCTCGTCCACAGCAGTATTTTGAAAACAGGTTGAGAAAGTTCTGCTTATTTTGAGGTTTTTTCAAAATTATTTTGATAAATCTCTTTCTTGTGATTACTTTAAAAATGCAGAGAAACATTGTGAAATGATTTTCGTCTTTATTTCCTTCTTTAAGGCTGGAAATATCACTCATAATAGATTCTTAGGATTATTTTCCTTTCTCAGTTCCCAAAAGAAATATCTGCTCAACATTCTCTCTTTTACTTTTCATGCTTCTTTTGACTTTTATGCTTAGACATTGGCAGTATAATATAAGCAAAAACAATGCACAAATTAAGGTACATTTCAAAGTGCTGATATTATTCTGATGACATCCATGTATCATAACAGACACATAGCCCTTATTTTAGACCTAGGAAAAAGAATGACTCTTAGCCTTGAAAAACATAAAAGCAGTACTATTTTCCACATCACCAAAACTTATATGTAAAATGTTAAAATATCACACGAAGCGTATGTCAAGATGTTGCTAGGAAAGCTAGTACTATAATAAAATAATTTATTCAGTCAAATTTCAGTATTTGCAATTGTTTTCTTATTGCTATTCCTGCAAACATTTATGTAGCCACATTCAAGTGTTTTTATTTATTATTAAAAAAATATGCTGGCTTGATGAGCTTATTTAATTAGCTGTAGTTCTCTATAAAATGCAAAATGTGTCTCTGTTTTTTGTCTATATTGGCAGGACTGCAATATAGTTTAGAAATTTTG
The DNA here is from genome assembly GCF_000695765.1 of Mesitornis unicolor. Classification (NCBI taxonomy): domain Eukaryota; kingdom Metazoa; phylum Chordata; class Aves; order Mesitornithiformes; family Mesitornithidae; genus Mesitornis; species Mesitornis unicolor. The sequence goes on from NW_010190959.1 coordinate 15,466, forward strand.
ATCCCAGCTTTAGTCAGGCAGATGGACTATGTGACCTCTGAAGGTCTCTTCTAGTGTGATTTATGAGAATCTATGAATCTTATTCTTGACTCTTTTTAGGATTAGTGACTTACAACATACAACTTAACACAAATCAGGTCTTCTAACTTTCCCCAGCATTTCCCATTTTGCTAGTGGTCTGTTAATAATTCATCAGTTTTGTGAAGCTGTATCATGTCTCAGAAATAGAAAGCATTTCTGGCATGGTGGCAAAGACAATAGTAAAAAAAAATATAGTAAATGGTTAAATTTGTAAAGGAAAAAAAACAGTCTTCATGTCATGCCACCAGCTGTGAACAAAATTCATTTGCCTCTCAAATATAGCCCCTAGGGAAGTTACCAGGAGTGGTGTGTGAAATAGATTGTTGTAAATGTCCCAGAGACCTCATGCAATTTTAGGGCCTGTTCAAAATCAGAAGTGAAAACTAAATAGTGCTAAAAAGAGAGTAAAAAAATAAGATAAAAATGTTTTAACTCCCATTGTATATTAATTGTTCAGCA
>NW_010190959.1:16036-16549 GCF_000695765.1 Mesitornis unicolor
GCAAAAATCAAAGCATAGTATTCATCCTCCTGCTTCATGTTTATTCTTAGCTCTAAGTTTTCTTCCATTCTCTACTTTCCTGTTAAATTCAGTTTGGTTTTTTTGCTGTCCTTTCCCTCCTCTACTTCAGCTGCTATCTCCCTGTGCCTCTTTCTTCACTCTGCTTAATTCACCAAAGCAGTTGTGCCTGCTTGATCTGATTGATTTTAACTGAATTTCTCAGAAGCGGTAAGTAAAGTATGTGGTCTCTGTCCCCTTGTTCCTCTTTCAGCTGTGTACTTTCCTATTAACTTTTAAACACTCCAAATTTCCAGGGCACTAAACCTCTTTAACTCTTTCTGACACAGATGTGGACTGAGGACAACTAACATTTCATAGGAGCTACTAGGCATTTTACCATATCGATACATAAATGCCAGATGGGTCAGATCCAAAGCCTCCTGAAGTCAATGGAAAAATCTCTCATTGACTCAGACAGGCTTCAGATCAAACCCTATTTGTTTATCTGCCCTT
>NW_010190959.1:16623-21324 GCF_000695765.1 Mesitornis unicolor
GGTGAAAATTAATAAGGTAACCACATTATTCAACACATCAGAAAAAAAAAAAGTTAGCTTGAGTTCACTTTAAATAAGCAAAAGTTTATGGCTGGAGAGAAGAGCAATATTTACATTATCATATTTGGTACACCAGAGTTTTCTTTTTCCTCAGACTCTTACTGAGAAATTAATTTATGAAATTGCATGTGACTGAAGGGATTCAAAATGATCCAAAATAGAATGAGAAAAGGTGCAGGGGGAAGGAAGAAGCAGGAAAAGGGGAGAAAAATAAAAAACAACCAGACAACAAACCCCTATACCTTGTTTGACTACATTTTTTTTTTATGCTTTCTTCCCTTTTATAAAACACATAACTCAGTGTGCAGATTCTCTGCAGTTTATAAAGAAAACATGAGATATGCTGATGCATAAAATATTGGGCCCAACATCACAGTATGTGCAAAATTCCATACAAAATTCAGATGTGCGGTGGAATAGGAATTCCTTATTTCTCATCTAGATTAAAATGGGTGCATAATTTATCTGGTGCAAAATATATGCAATACTCTTTCTTAATAATTTATATAGAAAAGATGTTTTGGCATTTGGCGTCAAGGACAACTCTTGTAAAAGGCTGACAGGAAAACACATGCTAAAATAGGCATGGATATAATTTTTTATTATCTCCCTCATTCATTTTAATTAAAAAGACACAACATATACATTCTTAACAGTATAAAATTAAGTGGCTATACTTAGCTAATAATTCATAATTTTCAAGGCATTTCCTTGGCATTATATAGAAGCACATAACCTTTAATATTAAGGTATGTTATACATGGATCTGTAATGGAAACAGAATCTAGGAATTTAAGATTTCTTATGATTTATGTATTTCTTTAAAAACATAAATAAAACAAATAGACAATGGGGAGAATAGAAATCCACACAAAGGTCACATAGGTACTTAAATAGTCCTGTACTAAGCAAACATTTCATAGTATTTTAAAGGAAGATTACTCTTTTACTCAACTGGAGCGCAGGGAAGACCAAGCGAATGGGTTGAGGTTGCTCAGGAAGTTTGTGTCTGAGTCCTAAAACTCCTTGTCTATTAAAACATTCTGCCAATAACAGACACCTCATGATCCTATCAGTCACCGCAGGCTCCAGAAATACTGAGTGGGAGGTGGAGGGGACACCTTCAGGTGTGATCTGATGTTTATGGAATCTGCAGGCAGAGAAAGAAAAACTTTTTTTTTTTTTTGTAAGAGGACCAGGGGAGCGTGGCAAGAACTGAGATTGTTTGAGAAATCAAACTGACTGCAATTACAGCAGAAATAGCAGTAAGGATTGGACACAGCCACAATCTGATGAGAGGACAAAGCAGGCATACAACATCACCCGTGTAATGTAACAGGGATCGTGAGCCTCTACAAGCTGCTGCTAATGGGGAGCTAGAGTCCTCTTGGTCCTCTGTGGAAAATACATGCTTATTAATTAATAAATCTCGGTGAAGTGTGAAAATGGAGACTGAGGATGAATTGCCTGTACTATTTCTCATACAACAATGCAAGCCTAGGCTACTCACTTCATGAAGATGTACTTCAGAAAAAAAATTTTTAGTGAGTTAAAATGAAATGACAGCATACAGAAAACATGCTAGTGACAACAAATAACAATGTGCTTTGTTGCTGTAAGTATGCATACATAAATATATGTACACATATGTATATGTATATATATACAGAAAGATTTAGCATAATACAAACAGCATGCCACCAGATATCTTGCAACAATGGCTGTTATTTACTCTGAAGGTGTTCCTGTATTGGTGAAATCCCACAGGCTATGAAATACAGCTCTCTGTAACAGAACTTCTAGTTAGATGGTCACAAAAGGAAGGAATTCAGTGACTTTGCAGTTGCCTTCCAGATCATGGTAGAGTTCATGGATGGTACAATTTTGCATGTTGCAAAACCTTTATCTATGGATTTCTAGCACTTGGAGGCAGCGGGGGAAGGAAAGTGTGACTATAAATCTAATTTCCTCATTCCTACCTAATAAAACATACTTCAGATGGAGTAGAATTTCAGTGCCTATTTTTAAATTTTATCTATAGATCTCAAACTACATTTTAAATTCTATCTAGTCAGTTATTTACCTAACAAATATAAATACATTTCCTTGCTGGAGGTCTCACAGATTCCACTCTTACACTGGCTTGTTGTGTATATCCTCGTTAAAATCTGTACATCTTTAGTACAGAATGTACGTATATGTGGCAGGATTTAGGAGAATATATATACTTTCTGCTTTATGACACTTTTTTTCTTAATATTTTTGCTGATTTATGAAATAATTAGAGGTCAATCTTGTCCATCACAGTTGACTACAAAAATAAGAAACACACATTACATGTTTGTGTCATCCTCAAAAAATAAAAAGAAAGAAAACAGTATAAAACAATTATTGAAATTATGTGATTGAAATGAAGGCATATGGTAAAATTTATTACCAGTTAATATATATAATATGAAAGTGAAACGATAATATTCAGTCCACTCACATTAACCAAGAATGGAGAAACAATTTCAGACATTGACTGTAATCAGAATGCAGTAATATAAGACAGCACCTATAAATGACAAAGTGTCAATTTTTGTTAGATTCATTAAAAATTTAATTGCAAAGAATAAACCCTTACACATGCATTTCTTTAATACAGTCCAATGTCTTAATTTATTCTTCTCACCTATCAACCTTACTTATGAGCCATAGTCAAAGAGTTTTCTTAAAACTATTTTCAAACTTCATGACAGTACTTTGCTAGATCAGTGAGCTTTACAAACCACAGGAGATTATGTCCTTTTCATAAAAATATGTCAAGAATTTTTTTTTTAATATTCACCTTTTTGATATAAGACTCGAAACTTCAGAGCACATATTTTCTCTTTTTTTTTGCCCTGGAACATTTTCTTCACCATCTCATGTAACTGGTTTATTTGGACAGTATTCTGGCTTGTGGTATCTTAAATGCACAGCAGAATCATTTCACAACCTTGAAGTGAAGTCTATCAGTATCTGAAACTGTGGTGCTGAGCATCAGTGTTCAGCACACCACTTCTAAACCATCATCCAGTATGCCTCCTGCTTTCAATCGTCAGAATAGCTAAAACTAAAATTGCCTTCCCTCTCTCACTCTTAAAATCAGAGTAAGAGGTTTAGTGATCAGTGATTATGGGCAGTTTCCTGCCAGAGAGATATTATCAACATCTCTGCACACTGAAAATGATAGCTAAAGCCTTTTGCTCAATCTGTGCATAATTTTGCTCAGCTGGTGCTTAAGATCTTGGTGCATAAATACTGAGTTTGCTTCCATGCTAATTTGTAGGAAAAATAGTTGTTAGCAGTGCAAACAGATACACATATTGTGACCTGAAGCTCTACAGAGCTGGGAGCTTGACATTAAACACTTAGTGAAGTGAGGAAAGAAGATTTCTGAGCTGCAACGAGAGAGAGAGAGAGAGAGAGACACCAGGGAAAAGGGAATGTCATGTGAACATAAGAGAATACCCTAAGAAGACAGGCTTTTATCTACATATGTGTGAGTTTCTAGCATTTTGAAAGGTTAAAGGTGAGTTCAGAGGTGGGCAAGTCTCTTCAAGAAGAAACAAAAAGGAACTATGCTAGCCAGTAAAAGGAGGAAAGGAGATTCTCCTCTTCCGCACATCCTCTGAGAAATCTAGGTGGAGGAGCTGGGATAAGGTAAGGGAAAGGCCATCATGCTGCCTCACATAAAAGCTCTAGGGTTAGCATTTTAAAATCTGTCATTTGTCATTTGCTGTCATTCATCATTAGTTTGCTTTTATGTACTTCACTGATGTGTTGTGTGGAAACCTTGTAAGTACTGGTACTTGTCCTGGTTTTGCTGGGATAGAATCACAGAATCAATTTTTTGTTCAAGAGAGTTGAATTTTTGAAAAGAGTGAAGTGTTCGATTTAATGAAAACAAGATAGTAAGACACTTTGATTTAGTTTTAGCTGGGACAGTTAATTTTCTTCACAGTAACTGGTATGGGACTATATTTTGGATTTATGCTGAGAATAATGTGATAATGCACCAGTGCTTTGGTTGTTGCCAAGCAATGCTTACATTAAGTCAACTGTTTTTCCAGGTTTTGCCTGCACCTGTCCCTCCAGCTTCCTCTGTATGAAATGTTAGGAGGAGACACAGACAGGACAGATGACACAAGCTGACCAACAGAAAATATGCTATACCATAAATGTCATATTCACTATGAATTGAGGAGCTTTCTGGGGACGGACTTCTTCCCTTAATTGTCACTATCCTTGGAGAGTCTTGCCCATCATTTGGTTTCCTGGGCTTACCTTCTCATTGGTTGTCATGTTTTTGCTGCTGCATAGCCAGTGACTGTTGTGTGATCTGAGTATACTCTTTGTTGTTTTACTGTTATTATTTCTATTTTTATTGCAATTCATTACTATTATTATTAATAATTATATTCTTTTAGTTTAGTTTAGTCAAATCTCTAAACTGTTTTTATTTCTATCCACAAGTGTTCTGACCTTTCTCCTCTGATTCTTTTCCCCATCCCACCAGGAAGGGGGTGAAATCAGTGAAGGCTGCATGGCATTTAGCTGCCTGGTGGGTTAAACTGTGACAGTACTGCTTTTGAATATGACTGAGGCTTAGAGGTG
>NW_010190959.1:21355-26327 GCF_000695765.1 Mesitornis unicolor
TTTTTGAAGTTATCAGCAATATCAGCTTAGTTAACTAGATCAGGCAATGGAGTACAAATACTATGGTCAAACTGGGAGAAGTATGATGTGGTACCCATGATGAAGAGTCCGCAGTTTCCCTTTAGTTCTGTATTTCACATAATAATCAGGCATATAAACTCAGGACAGTGGTGCACCAGTAGATGTGGTAATTGGTTGACTACAAAACATTACTGAAAGCAGGCAGAAAAGGGCGTTGCTAGATCTTCTGCCACAATGCTTTTAGAGTGGCTGGCAGAACAAGCAGACAATACATGACAGGTTCTGTATTGGGTTTTTCTGTGAGGGGTTTTGGTTTTGTTTTTGGTAGTGGAGGAAGGCTATAGAGATAGCCCTGTAAGAAGCAACTAGAAAGCTTCCCAGTTCTAAAGTGTTGGACCCATTTCTGACCAGGGCCAAGCCAAACAGCACTCCCGTGAACGTATTTAAGGAGGGTGCAACACACTTTCTTTCTCTTGTACCGACTCTGACCAACGTGACCCCGGGTGCTGGCAGAACAGCCCTGGCCCTGAACTGGCCTGCATGGCCCTGCCTGGGCAGGGAGAGAACAACTTTAAAAAAAACCATCAAGGTCAGTGAAGGAAGAAAGGAGAGAGGGAGGAGGTGTGCAGAGCTGAAGACCCCCTGCAACCCCTGGCAAGAGTGCAGGTCGACCCGCCTGCAACCTGTGGAGTTCATTGGTGGCATAGATCCACATAAGCAGGTGGCTGCCCCTGAAGAGGATGGGACTCCAGGCAGTGTATGCTGGAGCAGTTCGTGTGTGAGGGAACTGTGACCATGGGCAGACCCACATTTGGACTTTTGTGGAGGACTTTTTCTACTGTGGGAAGGGTGCCACGTGGAAGCAGAGGGAGAATGGAAGGAGTATCCCCTAACCCACTGAAGAGGAAGAATAGACAGAGGCTGCATGGGGTAAAATGACTGCAACCCACATTCCTATCCTCCCTGTGCAGCTGGGCAAAAGCAGGGGAGGTGAACAAAGGGAAACAAAGGGAGCAAAGCTAAGCCCGGGAAAAAGGGAGGGGTGGAAGGTGTTTGACTTCAAGATCTGGTTGTATACAGTATACACTGTTCCACTCCGATGTTCTCGGTAACAAATTAAAATTGTTTTGTCTTTTTCTCCCTATGATAAGTCTGTCTTTCGCTTGTGACCATTAAGTGGTGAGAAGAAGCCCCACCAGTCCTTATTTTGTCTAGCCCCATTTTTGAGGCATTGTTGTACTCAGTTTCTCACTGGGCCTAAACCATGACAGGTTCTAAAATACAGTATCTTTGCACATTACCAGTTTTGATTTCTTATTATTGACTTTCTTAAGTTTTCTTGGCATCTCCCCCCTTGCTTCCCCCCTTTTTTTTTTTCCAGAAAGTTCTTTTTCAGAAGCAGAACACTGTTTTTAAGGAATAAGCATTGACTTCAGGCAAAGTCCAGACAGCTAGATAGGCTTAACTTTCTAAATGAATATTCATATTCCAATTACCTGTTAAATTTTCAAAAGGGACCCTAAAATACTTGTGTGTAGCCTTTTATTTTTCCTCTTGGTAACACGCAAGAATAATGAAATAAGAATTTAGTAAATTCTTTTCCAACTCAATTCAGTGTATAATGGACATGTAAACTATGTTTTTATGGTCATTAAAATGCTATTCCTTTCCTTAATGCATTCTGCTGATGAATCACAATAGTCTTGAGTCCATATTAGTGCCTAAGAGACCTTCATGCACATATTTGACTCAGTCACATAGGGTTTTTAATAATTGGATTTTACTGGTAGAGAGTGGCAAAAATTGACTATTGCAAAAATAGAGGCAGTCAGGGTATGAATTGCAACAGCACAACAAAATCAAAGTCGTGTTTTTGACAAATCCAATCTCACTGTGTAAGACTAAGCAAGTGGTCATTTTGTGCTTTGGGGCAATGAGTAAAGAACACTGATCATTATAAAGCAGGATTCTCAGTAACTATAGTGTATCTGTATGCCAAAAAGATTTAAAATTTTAATACTTCCCAGAAACTTGTCAGCAGTTTAGTGTGGAAACATAGTGAACTGACAACAGTAAAACATTCTAATAGAATGTTGTCTGTAATCTAAAATGCTAATATTTACTTTGCATATTGTAACAACCCTAGATTTCAAAGAACTACAAAGATGGTACTGTCAGTGTTCCCACTTTAAAAATGAATTTAAAATGAGGCACAGAAAAATAAAGTAACTTGCTCAAGGACAACTATCAGAGTACTACTGGAGGTAGGAGAAAAAATATATTATAAAAATAAGACTAAAATTATTTTTCCATAATTTAAGTGAGATATTCTGACACAAAATTGAAACAAAATATGAAAAATTAAATGGCAAATGCCATACTGGGATATATAAACATAAATTGAGCCTGTGAGATAGATGAATTAATCCTCTGGTTTTCATGATAAGACCTTAGGTGAGTATAGTATACAATTCTGAGTGCTGCACTTCAGACGTAGAAGTGAAAAGCTCACACAGGAGAGAAAACACTGATCAGAGGTCTAGAAACAAGTTATGAGGAAAAACCAAATAATTCAGGTCATTTTGATAAGCATAGAAGACTGTCAGAGTAACTGATAATATCCTTCAGATATGTAAGTGCCTGCTAAAAAAGTAAAAGAAGTTTACTTTCCAAGTTCATAATTATTAGGACAAATTAATGGATTTTAAAAGTGCATGAAGAAAGAATCACATTGGATTCAAGGAAAATCTTACCATGATTTCCAGATGGTGAAGCAACATAGAATAGATAGGCTGGAAAATTTATGGAGTAGCCAGAATTAGAGGACTTCAACAAAATATTTCTTAGTAATGAGAGTGGTAACATTGAACGTTAGGACATGAGAGACTAGCTGACTTGCTTATATTTCTGAGCCATTTTACCTCTTTTGGTAAAATTTTCTGTGCAAAATTGACACATTTCTTCATAATGTCTGTATTCTCTGTGGAAGTCATAAAGTAGTCATGGCAAAGAAAAACCTCACAACTGAAATATTTTTAAGATGTAGCATGATACATTCTCCAGAATAGAGATGTATCTTGTTACACATCTCTAATAGCTCAGGAAGTGTAGCAGCAGGTCTTTTCCAGTTTCAGGTGTCTAGAAATATCTGTTCAGAAGACCACTTCTAAACACATGCAGTTATTATCATACCAAATGGCTTGAGGCTGTGAAAAACTAGGACCTTATTTATTTCTACTATTTTTCAGAACAGTTCTTTAGCAGACCTATTCAGGTTTCTTTTGCTGCTATTTTAGATAGTGTAAACTCATTCTTGAAATTTAAGAAGATTTTGGCCTACGGATTTCACCTACAGATTCTACCTTTTGTCATGAGATTTATTCATCGACTTGGACACAAATGATTGTATTTTTTAATTTTCAAGGGTTCTTGTCTGCTGGCTTTTTCAGCCTGCATTGACTATTTCTAGTTTTTCGGATGGACTTCACACTTCTACAGTGCTTAAATAATACCCACCTTCTAAGAGAAAATGAAACAAACAAACAAATATGCAAACAATAAAAAAACCCCACACTTTTTTTCTAACCAACTTCCCTAGCTTTCGATTCTAGGAACTTGTCCAGATTTTTCACTTTCTCCTCATATTTTTATCCTTCCTTGTAGTTGTCTGCTATTTTTGCATATGGAATATTTTAATGAATAAAAAATGTATAACTGAGTATTATACTGATTTTTGTCAAACTCATCCTATCCTATGGTTTCTTTTTCAGGAAATGCAATTCTATCAGTAACATTTACACTAGCGCAAATTTTACTAGTTTTTTATATAACAAGTGCTGCTAATTTTCAAGAATCTGGAACTACAATTTGCAAAGCCCAGTTTCTGGCTTATTTTTTCTTAAGGTTTTCATTCTCATTTTGTTTGCTTACTCATGGCTATAAATTAATCAAAGTTGAAACTTTGTAATTACAACATAAACTACATATTCCCTTTACTTCATATTTTCTTTCAGAACCAATTCCTTGCTTACTTAATTAGATTAACCTTAAAATGCCAAAAAAGATAGTTATTAAAAGGGAAAAAGAAAAAGAAGGAAAAACTCATTTTCATCAAACTTACATATAAATAAACACATAAATCATTAAATTTACATTTTCTTGGCATTTTTTCAGTCTTCCGCTTTTTAATTTACCTCAACTGCAGGGAAAAGAAGCTACATTTTTAAGTGCTTGTATGCTTTTGGATGAATACATTAAAAAGTGAAAAAAAAAAGTATGACAAAAGACATTTTAGGATCTATCTTCAATTAAAATATTTTTCACCACAGTAGATAAATAAATATACACATGAAAAAGATAAAAGAATGACCTTCAAGGTTACCTCACAGAATCCATAATCACAGAATCACAGAATATCAGGAATTGGAAGGGACCTCAAAAGATCATCCAGTCCAACCCTCCTGACAGAGCAGGATCACCTAAACTAGGTCACACAGGAACGCGTTCAGGCGGGTTTTGAATGTCTCCAGAGAAGGAGACTCCACAACCTCTCTGGACAGCCTGTTCCAGTGCTCTGTAACCCTCACAGTAAAAAAGTTTTTCCTCATGTACACATGGAACCTCCTATGCTCCAGCTTGCACCCATTGCCCCTTGTCCTGTCATTGGCTGTCACTCAGAAGACACTGGCTCCTTCCTCCTGACACTCACCCTTTACAAATTTATAAACATTAATGAGGTCACCCCTCATCACTACAACATTCTTAGAGAGTGATATAAGGTCTCCCCTCAGTCTCCTTTTCTCCAGACTAAACAATCTCACCTCCCTCAGCTGCTCCTCATAAGGGAGATGCTCCATTCCCTCCATCATCTTTGTGGCCCTGCGCTGGACTCTTTCAAGCAATACCCTGTCCTCATTGAACTGAGGGGCCCAGAACTGAGCGCAATATTCCA
>NW_010190960.1:0-848 GCF_000695765.1 Mesitornis unicolor
CTCTGCTTTTTAGGCCCCAAACTTTCATTCTATGGCTAAAAACCCCATTTTTGGGGGCCCAAACTTTGATTATATGGCCAAAACGCTCATTCTATGCCCAAGCTCTCTTTTTTAAGGGACTAAACTCTGATTTTTAGGAGTCAAACTCTCATTTTAGGGCCCAAACTCTCATGTTTAGGGTCCCAGCTGAGAGTTTTAGAACAGAAACTTTAATTTTTACACTCCAAACTTTCATGTTTAGGACCCCAACTTTCATTTTAGGGCCAAAACTCTAATTTTTAGGGGCCCAAACTCTGGTTTTTAGGTGTCAAACTCTCATTTAAGGGCCAAAACTCTCATGTTAGGTTCCCAGTCTTTAATTTTAGTACAGTAACTCGAATTTTCACGCTCCAAACTCTCATTTTTTTAGTACAGTAACTTGAATTTTCACCCTCTAAACTTTCATTTTTTGTGCCTCAACTTTCATTTTATGGCCAAAAATTCCATTTTTTAGGCCCAAACACCCATTTCAGGACCCAAACTCTCCTTTTACGGCCAAACTGCCCATTGTGAGGGCCCAAACTCTCCTTTTATGGAACAAATGCTTCTTTTTAGAGCCCAAACTCTCATTTTCAGGGTCCAAACTCTCATTATCAGGGTCCAAACTCTCATTTTAGTGTCTGAACTCTCATTTTTAGGCTCAAAACTCCCATTTTTTTCCTAAATTTGCATTTTTAGGGTCTGAACTCTGATTTTTAGTACCCAAACTCTCATTTTCACGCTCCAAAATCCCAGTTTTAGGGCCCAAAATCCTATTTTAGAAACGAAACATTTTTTGTTTCTGGCTGATATTCCTGCTTTGCCATCAT
>NW_010190961.1:0-2007 GCF_000695765.1 Mesitornis unicolor
TGCTAAGGACACGCTAAGGACATGTTAAGGATACACCAAGGCCACGTTAAGGCCATGTTGAGGCCACGCTAAGGACACGCTAAGGACACGTTAAGGACACAGGACAGTCATGCTAAGGACACGCTAAGGACACACTAAGAACATGTTCAGGACACGCTAAGGACATGTTAAGGAAACACCAAGGACATGTTCAGGCCATACTAAGGACACGTTACGGTCACACTAAGGACACGTTAAGGAGACATTAAGGACACACTAAGGTCATGTTCAGGACATGCTAAGGACACACTAAGGTCATGTTAAGGACACACTAAGAACATGTTCAGGACTCACTAAGGACATGTGAAGGCCATGCTAAGGACATAGCAATGACATGGTTAGGACACGCTACGGGCATGTGAAGGTTGTAGGATGACATGGTAAGGACACGTTAAGGACATGTTAAGGACACGCTAAGGACACATCGAGGACATGCTAAGGACATGTCAAAGGCAGAGTAAGGACATGTTAAGGACACGTTAAGGACATGTTAAGGACATGTTAAACCATGGTAAGCACATGGTAAGGACATAGCAATGACATGGTTAGGACACGTTAAGGACACGTTAAGGGCATGTTAAGGGCATTATAAGGACATATTAAGTACATGGTAATGGTATGTGTAGGGCATGTTAAGGACACGTTAAGGATACACTAAAGACAGGTTAAGGACACACTAAGGACACATTAAGGGCACACCAAGGACATGCTAAGGACACGTTAAGGGCATGCTAAGGGCACACTAAAGACATGTTAAGGACATGTTAAGCCATGGTAAGCACATGCTAAGGACATAGCAATGACATGGTTAGGACACACTAAGGACACGCTACGGGCATGTGAAGGTTGTAGGAGTGACACGGTAAGGACACGTTAAGGACACGTTAAGGACACGTTAAGGACATGTTAAGGACATGTTAAACCATGGTAAGCACATGGTAAGGACATAGCAATGACACAGGACACATTAAGGACACGTTAAGGACATGTTAAGGGCATTATAAGGACATATTAAGTACATGGTAATGGCATGTGTAGGGCACATTAAGAACATACTAAAGACAGGGTAATAACATGTTAAGGACACATTAAGGATACACTAAAGACATGTTATCAACATGCTAAGAACACATCAAGGACATACTAAGGTGTTGAGGACATGCTAAGGACACGTTATGGACATGCTAAGGACAGGCTACAGACACGCTAAGGACATGGTAAGGACATGCTAAGGGCCTACTGAAGACACGTTAAGGACATGTTAAGACGTGTTAAAGGCATGTTCAGGGCACGTTAAGGACATGCTAAGGACATGTTAAAGGTGCAGGAAGGACGTGGTGAGGGCCATGTTAAGGACTCACTAAGGACACGCTAAGGAGACATTGAGGGCAGGTTAAGGCCCTAAGGTCATGTTATAGTCATGTTAAGAACATGTTAAGGTCATGTTAAGGCCATGATAAGGAGGAGGAGGGCGTGAGATGGGGATGGAGGGAGAGGCCGCTCATTGTGGTGTGCCAGCTGAGAGAACACGCCAAGAACATGCCAAGAACACGCTAAGAGCACGCTAAGAACACGTTAAGGCCACACAATAGACAGAACCGGGGTGTGGGGACACCCGGGGCCTTCCCACAAGGCCTCAAAGGCCCCAATACGAGGTCGGCCGTGGGCGCCACGCGAAGCACAGGCCAAGGACATGCCAAGAACACACCAAGGACACGCTAAGGACACGCTAAGGACACGGGTACCCCCCCGCAGGTGCGGGAACGTGGCGGCCATCCTGGAGCTGGACGAGCACCTGCAGAAGGAGTTCATCATCTTCGAGGCGGCGCCGCAGGAGACGCGGGGCATCCCCTCCAAGAAGCCGGTGGCCGACTACTTCCTGTGACGTCATCGCCTCGCCGGGTCACGTGATGCCGGCGGCGGTGGGGGGAGGGGAGGGGGAGCACTTCCTGTGACGTCATCGCCTGA
>NW_010190962.1:0-734 GCF_000695765.1 Mesitornis unicolor
AAGCAGGTATTCTTTATTTGACATCAGGTGCAAGGGGCATTATTTGTTCCATCCAAGCTTGCATGAGTGCAGTCACTTTTCTTTAGCACATTTATATGCTAAAGTTTCAGGATTTCACAATCTGAATCACAGTGATTGGTTACAATCCAAATACAATTATAATGCATTTAAATATTTGCTTAATTATACTCAAATCAATTGTGCTTGCGTACAAGGGGTCTTTTGGTGGTCTCTGGTGGTTCCTGGCAGATCTGAAGAGGCACTCTTACTGTTTTTTCAAAATGTACCAGGACGTATCAGTGTGCCAAGATGTTTCAGCTCCAATTACTAAGTTGGCTCCAATTATAAAGAAAACTTGTCCTTAAGTGCATTCCCGCTTGGGCTCCCTTATAACAATGGTACTTGCAGTGTTATCCAGTTGCTTCAACATTTCCCAGGTGATCATGGCAGGCATCCTAGTTGGTTTACCTCTTATCCTCACTTTCAGCCTCAGTTGCTTCATTTCTGGTAGAGGATTGTTGATTGAATCCTTCCAGCTCACAGTATGGTTTTATGTTTCAAGCTAGCAACCACCGTGGCCCTGTGGGAAGAAGAACACACGCATACCCTCTTCCCCAAGTAATTAGTTCTACTGGACCTTTCCAAATTGATGGTCCAGGAAGGTCACAATACCAGAACTTTGGCCTATGCTGAAAGTGAGGTGTGTCTTGAAAATGTCTTTCTGTGGCAGTTGT
>NW_010190963.1:0-489 GCF_000695765.1 Mesitornis unicolor
CGTCTGCGTTCCGGTTATGGCACTGTGAGGTGCTAGCCTCACTGGACAGACCCCCGCGTCCCCCTCCTCTGGCGGAGCTCTGGCCTCGAATGCATCACATATGGCTTTAGCGGCCGCTCACGGCACCACAGCTCCCTTAGCACTTACCCCATCGCCCTCTCCGTCCGGGGCGCCCCTGCGGAGCCGCCCTGATGTCAAAAAGGTGACAAGCCCACAGGGCGGCTGAGCTCTTCAAGAGCAGCACTTTGTTTTGAGATTATTGAGTACTGACATAACCTGCTCTCTCGAAGAGATCAGATGTTGTCTGAGGCTTCGACATATTTCTGTCCAGTTCGCAGGGCGGGGGAAAATATATTGCGTGCTACTCACGAGAAGTTGACTATGTCTGTTTTAAACCAACGAGAACGCAAAATAAAGAAATAAAAGCCCAGGGCAGGGAGCTCTGAGGCTGGGACAGCTTCTGAAAACCGGTAGCGCTCTCGGGGGAGG
>NW_010190964.1:0-13247 GCF_000695765.1 Mesitornis unicolor
TATTCTGTGATTCTGTGATTCTGTGAAATTACACTGAGTTTATATCTCTATTTTATATGTGTTTGTAAACATATTTTCATATCTATGATTGCCTGTGGTAAAGGTTCACTTGGCCTTTTCAACTGCAAAATTCAGGGTAAGAGAGCAAAACTCTTTGAAATGCGTCTTCCCCAGCTGTTTAATCAAGAAAGGAACAGGCTCTACATGCTAGACCAGAAGGACACTTCACAAACTCTATGTACTTGTCACACTGTCAGCATTGTGCCACATAGAGTGAACCTTCCGTGCAGTAAGGCTGCTGGACTAATTCTTACTTTTTGGTAGCCCTTTGTCACAAACTTATTTTTTACAATGTTTCTTCAAAACAAAAACTGCTAGAACTATCCTATAAGAATCTTCACAGAGCTACTGAGGGAAATAATGGGCATTATTCTTTCAGAATTCTTTCAGAATTCATTCTTTTTTGCTTGTTTCATACAAGGTTAGCATGTTTCTTATGTCCACCCTTTTCAAGTAAGCTTTTTTAAGTTTCCTCTTTCTTTCTGAACCGCCTGCTACACTGCAGTCTTCTTTATTTCATTCTAAACGATGACATCCATTTTCGCCCTGTCTCAGACACACCAAGCCATGACTGGTTCAGAATACCATGAGTACTATTCATGTTCAGTAAACTGTGAACTGCTGTCAGTGCAGAGGCATCATACGTATCTGAAACTTTAACAGGTTTTAGGAATCCATACACCTCTCATAGTCTGTAATCCAGGAAAGAAATAATCATTTTGTGAATCAGTTTCACAAGTGTATAGTTCATTTGCTGAATTTTCTGCCTGCAATCCTATGATTGTTCTTTCCATCGCAAATTTTTCCTTCCCTTCTTCATGGCCCCAGTATTAACGCGTAGATAGCAGCTTGCTGTGTGTGCAGGTCATTGTTGGATGAATTATATCATATGGTTTCTCAGACAAATGTCCTTTAGCATGTCTGAACCGGCAAAATTGTTCTAGTATTCTAACAGTCAGAGACAATTTCCCTGATGATCTGTTTTGTTTTTATTTTGGGAGGGCCTTCATGTCATTTAACATTTAAAGCTTACAGGGGAATTCCTTTGTAATAGGATTATGTGTGTGATTACTCCTGAGGCTTCAACCTGGGCATTATTTTTTGTGCAACAGATAGCTCAATGGCTGAATGCTTTGCTCTGCAGTTGTCTCAGTTCACTCTGACAACAGACTGTAGCCGATATCCACAGGAATTTGCTGCATCCCACTACAGGAAAGCAAACCTTGCCTCCTCCCCCGTCCGTTTAGAATGACTGAGAAGAACCCTCTAACAGAGTTTCCAGATATTTCCTTCCCCATTATGCTGCACTGCAGCTCTTTCTGTAGGAGTGGAGCTCAGATTCACTTCTCTCTGTTTTTTAGTCAAGCCATCTGTAACAATAGCAGAAAGTTGATTAAATAGTTGAGAGTGCGGAATTACTGCTGTTTGTTTAGTTTTCTGGCCTGTTACAGTATTTCCTGGACAACATTAATCTTATGTTTCCAAGATGCATAATACATGGAGCAGCATGTAAGCACAAACAGTTTTCCCACAAGATGTTCTACTGGTATCTTCAAAAGGTCCAGTCTGCATGCCTTCAGCTTTTGCTGTGTCTGGCTGGAGCTGAAAGAATTCAGTATCTTCTAATTCTGGCCTCTAAAATCTCAAGTGCAATAGAGAATCTCTGAACAAAAATAATTTTGAACCTCAGCTGCTGTCAGGACTTGGAAATGTATATGAGGTGGCCATATTGCAGCTGCAAAATACAACTTGTTCTTCTGACCAGTAACTGTGAAAGACTGATAGTTCACACGCCAAAGCTCAAGTTTCCACTTCTGCTCCATTCCATACACAAATGTAAATGGAGCTTAGAAGACTCTCCTGATTTCCTGTGGATTGGGACCTAAAATAAAACCTACTACCAAGCCAATACTCAGAATGTGTTTTCCACTGTTCTTCACACTTTAAAATCCATTCACAAGTTTAGGTGCTTCACACAGTTTCAGAGCTTTGTTTTCTTGTAAAGTTGCCACCTGAATAGTAAGGTCTTTGGTATTACTCACAGAAGAACAAGAACATTTCTTTCATTTGCCCTCCTTTTCCCTTGATATCAAAAGATGGCCCAGGCATTAAAGCATTTTGGAGTAAGAAGTACTTTTATTTTTAAGCTGATTTCATTTTTATCATGCTTTTTTCCCTCTTTTTTTATGACACAGTCTTATTAAACTCCCAGCCCTTTCTATAGTGGCTGATGGCCCATCAAGGAGAAATTGTTCTTAGGCAGCCATGTTATAATGACAAAAAACAATCTTCGTTTTTAAGGCACATTCATTACCATGGTTCTGAAGTTCAAAGAAAATGGCTAGACTAGATGCAGCTAAAATCTTGGTCATAAAGTCTATAGCACAGCCTATGAAGAACAGTCTTTCTTGCGCTTTCATATTTTGAAGTAATCATTTTATGGTACCTGCTGAGTAATCTGAAGAACTATCTTCATCTTTTGATTAATTACTACAAGAAAACGTATGTTTATTTTATGAACTAATACCATTTGTTAGGTTTAGCAGTGTCACTCAATCTAAACACAGTGAACTCACAACAATTCTTAATTTACCAGGTGCAGTTTGGAAGGAATCTTCTCAGGAAAATGAAAGCTGCTTTCATGGGAGTGCTGATTACTAAGATGTGCCTAAAGTTTCCTTTGGTAACATGGAATATGTGCAGCACACTAACATCTCTACTGAGAAAATAGCTGAGCCAGTTGGAGGCATATCCTCACTCACAAAGGTCAGCCAATGTGAAGTGCAACAGCTATTATTTTGGGCTTTCAAAGACTGGGAAGTCTGTACACTGTTTTTTCCCTTCTCTCCCTAGAGAAAGGATAAATACCAAATGGGCCCAGCTGAGATCTGTAAACTTAACAGCTAGAGACAGGGAATAAACTATCTCAGATCAGCGGTCACCACAGACTTTTTCTTTAAGATGAATTCAAGGGCATCTCTTTGTGTGAGCCTGTTTTCCTTTCCCTTTTTCCCCTCAGGAATATTCAGCTATGGGATTGTATGTGACCTCTTGCCCTGCATTTAATATCATCTTTCTCTCTTTTTTTCTTTTTTTTTTTTTTAATCAGAGAAGTAATTCATTTTATGACTCCATTGCAAACTTGCTTGTAGAGGCTTTCTAGCTACTACAATGAATTAACACATCTCCTACCCCAGTCAAGCCCAAAGTCTGGCCTCGGTATGGATCTGTGGCAGCTGTGACTGCTTCCATGATCTACTTTCTATGCATGTCACAAGATGTGTCTTCTTACATTCACAGTGTACTTAATCCTAAAATTTGTTGTGCCCTCAAGTGCTCCTATCATTAGACAAACCTTGAAGGGTATAGTGGAGGTTGAGCACTTTCATTATCCTCCTGCTATTCAAGAAAAATTTTACAGTGGATAGTCCTGAGTCATCATTTTGGCACGTCTTGATGCAAATATTCCTATAATGCTTGCAGCTGCATAGAGACACTGTTTTAGCTATGCATTTGCTTGTAAACTCATGTAAATGTGTGTAATGTTGAACCAGGTTTGCAGGCAGGGTAGAGAGTTTTTGTGCTTTTTCAATTGGGTGAACAATCCAGGTGCAGAAGGCTCGTTTTTGTGTCATTATTTAGACACAACTTCCACCAAAATGAATAAGGAATTAATATTTTTGCTGTGTGAAAAAGAACAAAATGTTATTACCAACATATATAATAAACAAAATTTGGATATTTTTTTTTTGTGTGTAAATTACACCTCCAAGATCCAACAAAGTGCCCTGTAGAAAAAAAATCAAATCAAGCTATTACATCCAGGTAAGCAAGATATATTCAGTCTGTGAGAATTAACACAATATTGAGTTTAGGCTGCTGCAAATAATCTTTTAGCTGTGTCCAAGATGCTCCAAATTTGAGAATGACTTGCAGCACAGCTTTGTTTTGCTTAGTAACTTTGCAGGTATTGATAAAAAGAATCTTCTTAAGATCTGACCTTTAAACTTGCCCCTTTGTCATGACTGAGATAAAGCTGAAGAAAATATGGTTCAAGGAAGGCATTTTCAGAGGAGAAAGAAAATTCATATTTCATTCAACAGCAGAAAAGATATTACTGATTTAGTGGCTTAAAACTATGTTTTTCATTAATGTCTTCAACATTCTGTCTGTACAGCACTGCCTACTTGAGACTTTTAACCGGAAAATTCTTGTATGACATGAATACTATTGCTGACTCAGTAGAATTACCAATATACGTAACATTAACCCTATGTATCAATGCTGATACAGATCAGGGACCTTAATACCTTAACTCCTGAAGACAAGCTTTTAACTAGAAGCCCATAATGATAGACGTAAGCAAGGGCTTAACTGCTACTTATCTATGATGTGGGGTTTCTACCCTATGTCACATATAAGCTAACATTTAATTTCATTTCTTTAGATTTTGCTACATATGCTGCTCAGTGATTTCTGTTTCCTATGGTCTGGAAGCCATTGCATAAAATACATTTCTTCTGGGAATGTCACCACATAAAGGGAACAGAGGTTATTGCTGTTGGCACAGATAGCTTCCAAAGGTGCAGGAAAGAAAGCTGTGGTTTCCAAATCCTTCACAACCATTCCTAAAACTGTATGACATGTTGAGGGAAATGGTATGTACTTTTCAAAGGCACAGAGACTCATATCGCAGGAGTGAAAAATTTCTCTCTGCATAGTGCACAGGTAGTCGTTATGAAGCTAAATACTCATAATGGCTTCACAAAACAATTAAATTGTGTTATTGTTACGAAGTGATTTGGGGATTGCAAAGAAGAAGAATAAAAAAATCTTACTCAAATGCAAGCTGAATCACTTTTTATACAAAAAGCACCTTCAGGAAGAATGCAATTTATATTCATATGTATTTTTTACCTGTCATTCCTTCAACTTGATGCATGTCAGAATACTACATTTTTAGTAGACTTGCAATTGCTGGAGAACTTAAATACACCCTGTGATTATATGGTGCAGGGACGACAGCTGAAATGCCAAATGGCCATTGCAATGCTCCTGGAAACATTATTCTCCTTTGTGGTAGAAATTTGGGTGCTTGTCTTCAGCTGCAATTAACATTTGATGTTCAGAATAGGCTTTCGTTTCTTTTTCCCTCCCTCTCCCCAAATTTCCCTATTTTTCAGGCCTATTGATACAGCTGGAACACTGTATAAATTATCATTTCAGCCAGGTCCAAAAGCAGATCTCCTACTATATTATTTGATGTTATGAAACTGCTGATCCCTTTTCTGTTAAGAAATGGCATGACAAACTTTCCAAACTTATAACCTTGTAAAGATATCTGGCAGTACTGGAAAGGTATACATAACAAAGAGTGAAAGTAACATTTACTTTACTAGCAGGGTACCATTATAATTACCAATAATGGAGTGACGAAAAATAAAATGTTGCAGAATCTTACATCCCAAATTAAATATATACTATATAGTAAAAGTGCCAATTGTTTTCTACTTACAACTTCTGAAAATTATAACATACAAAATGTACAGAAAAAATAACTACATTTTTTGTTGTTCATAAGTAAAAAGAGAACCAGTAGATGACAAAGTAAGCATCTATATTATCTGTATACTTGTCTTTGAGCTATTATATGGACTCTTGTAAAGAAATAAACAATCTTCATTTGATTTTCAACTTAATTCTTTGGAGATATGTGAATTATCTTCTGATCTAGCAAGACCTGACATGCCAGTTCAGGGTAATCACATATGTCAACTTCAGTTCTGCCGGACAAGCTATTTTGTAGTGCAGTGTTATATACAGGGCATACCAAGCACACAGATGTTAGAGCTTTTCAAACAGTTACTATCTGAATAGGCACTAACTAGCTCTAGAAGTTCCACTCAAAATCTTGTGCATGTTCTTCGAAGTTTCTGAGGTATCCCTTATCAACTTCTCAAAACCTTAATAACACCAATTGCATTGGTCAGCTCACACTTCTCTTCCATTCCTCTTCATGCAGAACTTCACTCACAACACATTACAAGTGACTAGCACAAACCTAAACTTCCATAGTTCACATTGCCTCCCTCATAGTATTACTTCTCTGTTTCCATTCTTTCCTTGCCATTTTTTAAATATAAGTATATAGTCTTTGGATTCAGTATGACAAAGAATTCACCCTTTGCATTCATCTGCTGATGTCTTCAAAGCCCAGATAATACAATTATTTCAAGAGAAGGATACTAAATGTCTTTTCTTGCTTATTCTGGTGTGCAAAGCTGATCATGTGTGGTGAAGCTCATAATTTTTATTTTGAATGGTTAGCAGACCACAAATAAATGTTAGCAGAACATCTAACCTCTCCATGTTAAAATAAAAAAATCTCAATAAAATTCAACATAGTTGAAAATTACAATGTAGGAATAGCATGATATGAAGTTTGGAACTTACATAAGCTAGGATTTTATGTCTGTGTTATATTAAAGGTATTCTTGCTTCTAAGCACTTTGTTATTGAGGAAATACATTTGATCAGCTTCATCTCTTGACATCTGAACATGTGATTTAGATTTGTTGTTTTAATGTTATAAGTGTTGCATCATTTGACCACGTAAATGCACATAAATAAGGCAAATGGGAAGTTAAATCAATAGCCTTAAGACAGTAAAAGTATCTTTTCAAGCTGTAGTAACATGATTTTGCTCTACCTCTCAATCAGCAAAGCTTTATAGATGAAGGAATATATGAAAGGTTAATTTCATTCACGACAGAAAGGTAGCACACTCTCAGCTTTTAGCAGCTCTTTAACAACACAGAGGAACACTATACTATATTGCCTCTTTTGCTTTTGTGTTCTGTTGTTGGGGTTTTTTTAATTCATTCATAGTGTATAAAGTGAAAGGTTTCCTTTATCCATTATGAGTAAGTAAAACCATATATGACTAATATCCAAGCAAGATTCTTCTGTAGTTCATTTGCTCTACTTTTTAGGTTAGGGAGACATTTAGCAGAAATAAGGAGGTACTGCTGAAGTGTTTTCATATATCTCAAAATATTTGAGTCAATATTCTAGACCTCTTTAATTTTTATGTTTCATATAGTTCTTTATTTTTAAAACACCCATTCTGCCTGTGCTTCATTATCTATATATCTATATTTCTCTATATAAGAAAAAGAATGAACAACGGTGTCTACAACAGTGGACAGCTGCTTAAAAAACCTTTATTGTCCATCTGATCAATCGTTTCTGATCACCTTTAAGTTTATTTTTCTCCTTCCATTCTCTCCAGGTTGCAAATGGTTGTCTTCTACAGAAAGTCTGTATTAGTACCACAGTAAGCTCACCAAACTTAAGATCTTATCTACTACATTCAGCTCACCATGGCACGTAGCAGAGCAGACGACACATAGAACAAGCCTCAAGGTCTTTCTGATAACCAGTATTCTTTCACATCAAGAAGACTACTCAACTACTATACTAAAGAAGCTCTGCAGTTGCCTTGTATAGGCATGTCAGGGACTGAAGATTTGATCCAAAAGGGACTGCTTCTTAAGCAAGGTATTTTGAAGAATAGTTAGGTTTTGACTTATATTCCTTAGAGTGATTCTGGTTATGAACCTTCAAGAAAGGAGTCTTTATTGATGGAGATAGATAGATATATATATATGTTTCACTGTCCATTAAAATAAATTCTGTTTTTTAGGTTTGGGGTATGACAACAGCTCTTCTAACTCCTGACAGAATTCCTTCATCTTATGCTTTCCAGTTAATGGAAGCCAGGAAGCACTTGTTAGAACCAGCATTTCTGTGAAGTGTTACTGAATCCAAGTTTTACATTCCAGCATATTGCTGTTTAAACCTTGATAATGGTCTACCTGAACAGAGCCAGTTCCATGCTTTTCATACTTTTTGCACAAGTACCTAGGATGAGTCCAGGAAGTTTTGGAGGTAGGAGTGAGTCTGGGAAATGTCAGTGAGAGTTTTAGCAGGTTGGGATAGTTAGTGGAGATCAGGGTAAAGAAAAAGATGAGGAAAACTTGAGGGAGCCTCTGAGTGCTCAAGATACTGATAAGGGACAGAAAGATTTCAGAATGTGTCCCTAGAAGGATGAGGAAGAGCAGAAATTAGTGAATTTGAGTTTCAGGGAACAAAGCGAGCTTTGTTAGGGTTCTCGGAGAATATATCATTCAGTGTTCAGTGTCGTAGGTTGGTACCTCTGTCTGTCCCTTGGAGGGACAAAAGGTGTGAATTAGGTAATATGTTTCAATGAACAGTAATGCACTAAGATTAGTGCTGGTGTTTAAATGTTTCCTGACTATTTTCCTAATAAATTTGTTGTTCATATTGGAATTGAACATTATCTAGCAAGTGAGCAAAGAAACTCCCAGATTTGATAACTGAGGCTAAAGGAAAAAGAAGCTGTATGTAAAAACAAAGACAACTAAGTAATTAAAAATATCTTTGTTTATAAAAGTCAACTCTCCCACTAACAACCAAAACAAGAGTTAGAAAAAATCAGCAGGTACTCACATTATATTCCCCTCCTAAGTTACAGGTTTAGTTCAAAGGTCAGGCTTGGGTGGCAGGGAGAGGCAGTACAGATTCTCTACATGTCAGCAATCTGGATATCAGGCCTACTATACTGTCTTATTTTTTTCTGGGAATCCTACTGACAACAGAGGCTGAAGAAGAAATAGCAAAAGAAAAAGAAGTTTGGCTATTGTGTTGGTTTACCTGGAGACATATTCACATCTTCATCGCAAAACTGAAATGGCCAAATCCACAGAGGCCATCAATCAATATAGCTCCCATTAATGCCACTAATTATTAAAATTGTCTAAGAATCTGGCCTGAGACCACCTAGAAGTGTCAAAAATATTTGACATGCTATAGACACTATTGCCATTTTAACAGTAATGATAATAGAGTCATTTTCCTCAATTTATTTAACAGATTTTTGTCCCTTAACTATCTGCTTCATTGGCAACTACATTTTAAATGACATGAGGTATTACTATACTCAAGTAGTATGTATATGTTTTAAAACCATAAAAAATAAAGAGATCCATCTATTCAAAAAAAGGCCCAGCATTCAGTACTAAATCTTGTGACTCTAGTTTATGGTAGCTGTCTTTACTTTTATTAGCAGCAATTGTCCTGCTCAGGTTGAAAGGTCTTGTCCTTCTGAGAGATTAAAGCACTTGTTATATTTCCCCTGCTCCACAATCCAAATACTAAGGTGCTTGTCTCCCTCCTCAGATACAAGTATATTTATAAAAAGGTACATTTAATTTACAATTAAAATAAACCTCACAGTAACCCATATCTCTGACTTCCTTCCACGTCACATTAAAAAAGAAACTGGGGTAAAAACAAAAGAGTTAAGTGATATGGGGCGAGCAGGATGTCACCATGCATATGGCATCTCCCCAGAATTCTGGGTCCATTCTCTCTCTATCTCCCCCACCCTCCTACTTCTTATTTCTCAGCTCGCCAGCTGTCAAACAGGAACTTCTGCACATTTACATCATATAACATCCCCACCCTTTCCTGACTCAAGCATGTACTATGGATCAAAAAGTCACTGCTGACCCAAACAGTCTCTGGTCCAGAAAGACTTACATCAGCCTTTTTGCCTGACTTGGGGATTTTCTATTCTGCAAAACTATTAGATTGTCCAAAAAGTAATAGTGGGTTTTTTTCTGGGTAAATGAAAGGTGAATTGTTCATGGGAAAGGAAAACTTTATTAAACAATATATTGTCCATTTTGTTCAATTACATTTTGCCATCTTCCAAGCAACTTCATGATTCTGTGGTCAAAAAAGTTCTTACGTTTTTTGGAAAAAAAACAGTTCCAAGAACGATTTTATATCCTCATTAGCAGTGAAGTTTTTACCATTCAAGACATTTTCTAAAGAATGAAACAAATCTGATGGTGCCAGTAGTCTGAAGATTTTGCAGTTTACAATGAAGTTAGTTGCATTTCAAGACATGTATGTCTATCTAGCAAAAAAACTCGCTATTAGTTTTTGGCCAACCCAAGATCTTTACTGACAAATACGGTTTGCCTAGTTCACCAAATCTTTAGCCACCTATTTTCCTAAGGCATTTCCTCTAGATTAGGCACTTGTATGGCTTAATGATTGATTTCGGTAGGCACATATAACAGCCCTGTCAGTTCATAGTAGATTTAGACATTGAGGAACGTCTTAATATCTCTGCGTCATAACATCAAACAGAAACTTCTGACAGACTTCTTGAACTGTAACAGGTTACTTTAAGCTAAAGTACAAAGGATGCAACCACTGTTCAACTCTGAGCTGAAGGAGAGACAAGAAGAGCACACAAACAGCCTTTCTAAGACTCCTAGCCAGAAGTACAGCTAAAATTTTGCAACTCAGACTCTACCCAAAGGAATGGACCTGGGCTTCCACCACTATTGGCACAATAGAGGTCCTCAGGCCTCGTAGTCACACTGTTCCTCATGGGAGACAAAACACTATCTGTTTACATATTTTATGTTTTATTTTCTGTTAGAGCTAGCTATACTAGAAACACTCTGGCTGTCCTTTGGCTCCTCATCTGTTTCCTTGGGAGCTAAATCCCAAATTTATTATTTCTTCTTATTAAAATGGCCCTCTGTTTTTTATTAGTAATATCTAAAGCTGTGTATCCAGATCTGAAAAGTTCTACACCACTATGAGAAGGGGATTGGGAAGACAGGGATTACTACTTTGTTTTGAGTTAACTGTACAGCCTTGGGAAGCAAATATAAATGATATATTACATATTTCTTGATTTCATATGTGTATTCTTTACTAAGATGATGCTATCTGCCCTTACAGTAAATTTCAGAAACACTTTTAATTACAGCTTCCATCATTCCAACTGCTGTTGTATTATTTCTGCCAGCGTCCTGCAAGAAATAAAACTGAGTGCTAATACAGCAAATAGCACCACTAATGAAGGAAATCACTCACAAAAAAACCCTAGCAAGTATATCACTCTCAGAATAAACAAAAAGGAACCAAGCATCCTGCATTACATGCCTGTTGCATGCAAAGAACTCCAGCAAGCCTACTTTCTCTGTTCTCCTTCCAGCAACCAATTTTTAAACACAAATGAGAGTTTAATGCAGTTTTGTGACACATATCCCTCAGCTAGCTCATGGTGAACCTGGCTTAGGCAAAACTCATATAATTATTGTATTAGTTCTTTCCATTAATAGATCACTTATCAATACAAATTTGGTCAGAGTTGCACAACTAGCAAAATCAACCAGACATCTCTTAAAGGAGTCACCACCTCTCCTGGTACTCAAACTGCTCCTTTTTGACAGTGTCTACAGCAAATAGTAGAGCTAAAGGTTCAGAATTGAACACATCCCGAAGGAAATATTCACCTCCATTATCTCGTCCCTCACTCTCTAGCCTCTCAGTAGCTACTCTGCATCAGTAGTAGTACACACTTGCCAAGGTCTTGTACCTGTGGAAGGCATGGTCTTGGTGGAATTGGAGCACCTGTTTATAGTGGAAAGCCTACTCATACTCCAGGTCCACAAGCTACTCCAGGTCTGTCTGTTCTGACATAGGATTCTTCACAAAATGCTGACTCAACTAATTTAAACTATACTTTTACCTTGAGAGGTTGGACTAGATGATCCTTGTGGTCCCTTCCCACCTGGTATTCTATGATTCTATGATTCACTCTGGTATTCCTTGGCTCCTTCAGGTTCTAGGCTGGTGGGATCAGAAATCACATTTTGGAAGTGCCTGTGAATCAGGACTCTAGAAAGAAGGTAACTAGCCTGATAGTCCTCTAAGTGCTGTATATCCTTAGTTATAAGAGCAGGGCAGGAAGGTTGGGCTAGATGACCTTTACAGGTCCCTTCCAACCCAACACATTCTATGATTCTATGAAAGGTGAGTGAAGCAATCAGAAGAGCAAAGGCTACAAAAGTGGGAAGACCACCAGAGTAGGAAAAACTAAGGGAGAGGAGATATGACATTTGAAGATCACCCCTAAGCACTGTACTTACTTGGAGGGGCATGAAACCAACATACTAACAGGCATTAAAAAGGTGATTTGATCACTCAGAATCTGGCAATCCGTATTCTTCCCACCTCCTCACAGGCTTATTTGGGGTCAAAAAGTTGACAGTGAGCAATCACAATTAAAAGGCAGCCTGTGCTGTTTGGATAGATCTTAATTCAAACTAACTGTGGCTGATACTGCTTCACTCAGAGAGAAATTGTGCTTTTGATCAGCCAAGAACATTGGTGGTTCCTCTTGGTTCCTTTGTCTTGCTATTCTGTAATCCGGACACTATAGCAGAGGTGACTAGGGAGCCCCAGGAAGCATAATGCAAGCGATGACTGACTAAGTTCATCTTCCAAGAAAGCAAATGCCCATAAAAAATATTTCATATTTCACAAAAAATCTACCATAAAGTGACCAAAAAAGGAGCTAAAAAAAGAAATGGAGAGGCAAGAATGTGCCCACAGAAGTGGGTTTTTTCATCTGTTGTGGCAGTCAGGGTACTGCATAGATTATAGACATCTCTTTTAAGGTTCCTGGCTCCCAAAAGCTCTCCTCCAGCCTCTTCCCTAGACTTCACTCTTTTTGACTCTTGTACTACTGGTGCTTCCTATTTCAGTTTTCCTTAGTAATCGCAGCAAATGAAAACTGGTCTCAGAGATCATCCCACATTCTTCCTCACAAAAGCTCTGGTGTACTCTAATGTGATGTCACTCTCTCAGATGTATCTGCCCCTTATGGTAGAAGGGCTCTCTTTTGACTCCAGGGTGTTCATTATTGCCTTTGGCTTTCTTCTCAACACAAGGCCTAAATTGATTCAGATACTTAATAACTCCAAAATACACTGTTCAGTTAGACCACAAAATGACATGTGTTCTTAAAAATTACTTTCCATCCAGATATTCCTGCACACATTGAATTATATCTGTAGTCCTCAGCTGGGATCATGAAAAACAACTGGGAAATGCAACTTTCTGTACTGCACAGTCATAGACATAGACTTCAACTCCAACTAAGCAGCAAGGGTTTTTTGTCATCACTGTTGAATCCAGCTGTTCCAGCAGTTTGTTAATGGGATTGAGGTGGAGAATAGCCAGAATCAAAGAAATGGAAGGCCCTTCTGTCACGGAATTGCACCAAAATGGCT
>NW_010190965.1:0-12581 GCF_000695765.1 Mesitornis unicolor
GGGGATGCAGCGCGGTGCCGGGGCGGGCTGACTTCTGAGCGATTTGGCCAACAAGAGACAAAAAGCCCGTGGCAAAAGGAGAACGCATTTCTCATACTCCACCTCCCACGCTTTCTACTCCTGCCTCCAGTGTGTCACTCATTGTAAAGCGTCCAGTATTGTTGTGAGTGAGTAAGATGCACTTTCCTCGCTACTGTTGTCGGCTTGCTTTTATTTCTGGGTGAGCTCTCTTGGCTACCTCGGCGAAAATAAAAGCAGTAACAAAATCAAAATGTAACAGTGTCAGGCTGTACTCCCAGGGTGGGAGTGGATTCAGCTGCCCTGGCAGCCCAAATTTTGGCATAGTTTAGCTTCTGAATATAGTCGCATGTGCACATATATGCACATTTTTTCCAGCTAAGAAGAAAAAGAAGGTGGAAAGGCAGAAATTTGTAGCATCATGCAGAAACTCAAATAGTTCCCAGCAGCATCAGGACCTTTAGACCTCTGTACTGACTTTCGTTACAGCAGCTCACAGTCACTGACGGCAGCAGTAGTTTTTCCACCTTCTAGAGGCAGGGACTACAAACCCACACTTTATCCCTCACTAATAAAAGAACTTTTAAATTCAGTCATCTTAGATCCAATGCCCGAGCTCTGGGATGAGACATACTTACAATATCAAAGCTATCAGCACCTAACTCTTACTCAGTCCCAGCCTCTACATCTCTAAATTCCCCATCCTTGCCCCAGTCTCCTTCCCCAGCCACTCCAGCACACGACCCATTCAGAATTTTGTGTCAGAGCCAAGCTTCTCCTTGATCAATTCCTCCTCTCCATACACGCCATAATGTCTTCTACTGGAAGAATTTTATTCAATTTCTTCTGGAATTTATAAAGCCTGAAACCAAACTAAAACAAGTTGGGACATTACTTATCTCTAGTTTCAATGTTAAGCGTTGTTCAATAACTTTTCTTTACCTTAAAAAAAAATCCTAAATAAAATGTGATGTAAATTTAGAAATCCGGTAAATGGTTATAAATTCTTCAAGTCTTTAAACTACAGAGAAAAGCAAACATAGAAAACAATGCCCCAAGCTTCAAATAGATTTTGATCGTTCAGGTAATTGATGCAGCAGATGTCAAAATCAGGCCAGAGCAAACAATTGTAAACTAATCCAATGTGAAAGCAAGGAGCTATGGTAGGGAATGCAAGTTAAATAGTACAATCGACAACCACATCATCAGAAAAAGTACTAAAGGTTTAATGTGGGAAAAGTCACTGAAACCACTAGATAAGTGTCCAATAGCAATAAAAACAGGTAAACAAGAAATTCCACCTATATTTCTCAACAGATCGAATACAAAGCAATGGATTCTATTGGTCTGCCAAACCTTTGTTAGTAAGAAAAGCATATAGCTATGGCAGACTCTCCCTTCCTTACAGACGCTCTTTTTGAAAACAGAAGTGGCTTTTATGTTGCCATAATTACACCATTACCAGGCACATTTTAGAAAATGCAGGGAAGAATGAACTCAGCTGTTTGCCGTACATACCCAGCTCCGCTCCTTTCCCTGTTTCCGAAGTAGACTTATGGTTCCTCATGCTGCAGCCACTCCATGCATTAGTTTATTAGCTTGCTGTCTCTCATCTCAGCCCCCCACATGGGCTAACTTCTGTCTGTACAAGAATTCAGCAGGGCTTTTATTGGTGATTCGTTCATTTGCAAAATAAAATAAAAAATAAATCGGTTCCAGAGGTCAAACTGAAAGGGACAAAAAAGTAGAAATATTAGGATTACATTGTTTTTATGCTTCTGAAATACTTCGTTTCAGGCACTTTTGATGTTAAACCTAAGTGTTCTACATCGTTGGAGGCCTAGCTTCAAACATCTTCCAAAAAAAGGATTTGAGCCCACATCTGCCACTTTATGTGAATCCTAAGTGAAGTTTTGGGTTTTCTTCGAAGTTAAACAACAGACAATTGTCCTTTTTCATTTTGGGTGTTCAGACTTTTTTCAGGTTGGCTGCCAAATTGAATGAAGTCCAGTGCTTTCCCCCTGAATCAAAACTAGCACAGAACTGCTGCAACCATATCCCAGACCATACAGTGCTGATTACCTCCTGAATTGCCTTGGAAAATATTACATGAAAGAGAAATGGAAATAACAGGGCTACCTTCAAGAAAATACGGCTGGCATGAAAGGCCAGGTCTACATCACAGACAATTGCAGTTTTTGCTGCAGTCGGTAAACCAGGAGGAGGATTAAGGGTCTGACAGCTGCTGTATTTTGGTCATCCTTTGCTACTAGTGCCCGTTTTATAACCTACAGCATCACTAACGCAGGCTGCAGGGAAGCAACAGAAGTTGAGCAGGTTGTTTAAAGTCACCTTTCTTCTGCACTTCATCCAACTCTCAGAGTGTGCTTGGAACGATCAGTTCGTCCTATGAACAATCGGTTATTGGGCAAATAGCAAAGGCGGGGGCGATAAAAACAGTACAGTGTCTACTATGTGTTCTCCAAGAAGAGGCACCAAATTCAACTTTGTTTTCATTTAAAATGTTCAATTTTCCTGTGGGCAGCCACTGAACCCTCTAACTCATTAAGAGCCACTTGTGTGACTCTTTCAACAGTTTGGGGTTTGTTTTTTCCCTGATAGAGCATGCGTACATAGTGCAATAAAAGCTATAGCACATCTCTTTTACAACAAAAAAATAAACACCAAAAAAAACCCTTGGAGCAAACTCCAAGTGCCTGCTTCTCCCTTCTCAGTGGTGAATAGTACTTTACTCACACAAAGTCCCTTTGAAATCCAAGGAAAACCCTGCCTGATGAAAGCTGCTCTATCTACACCGCAGCTTCCAATCACTGTTAAGAAAAGAAACATTTCTAGGTAGCAGCATTAATGTAACTAGAACTGGGAAAGTGACATTTGTGAAGAAATCCCTTTCAAAATACTGTGTCTGTTCTATGTATCTGCGGAAGTGCCAAATATTCTAGACTAGTTGGAAGACATCAGTTATGAGTATATAAAACTTACTGCGAGCAATAGGAGTCCAATACAAAGCTAGGTATTTGTGACTGCTGTTAACTACCAAGTCAGTGAGGGAAGCAACAGCTGAGCTGGGAACCCAATTCTAGTCACACACCGAGTATCACTATAAATAAAATTAAACAAACTACTCAGAAAGGCAACCTGGTAGAAGTTTCCAGCTTCTCCAGTGAGCAGAATTCTGCTCTCAAGAAGCATTTCCATAGGTAATTTCTTTCCAAGACTCTTATATACAGGCTTCTGCAAAAGGCCAACAACATTTGCATATCAGAAAACAGTCCAAGACTCAGCTCCTGTTAAAGGAAATACAGTGACATTTTTGGTAAAGCAAAACCTCGCCCATAGCTACATTTTAAGTTTTAATGAGCAGTCAATGGAGAACACAGCTGAAACTCAAACCTGAAAATTATTTGTATAAAGTCTGAGAAACCTCAGAAAGTTATTCCCCGAGCCCCATTGCATCTCCTGCTGGTTCGTAAAAGAATTTATCTCTTCCTCTCATGAGATCTCCATTTTTGGCTGTAATAAGTGCCTCCCACCTACCTGGGAACCCATCAAGATCCCCAGATTCATAAGCACTTCCTAGAACATCTTCCATTTCAGCCAGTGCACCAGATGCCCTCAGGGGAGCTACAAGGGTGAAACTGCAGCAGCCACGGTGCACTGGGATGAACCTGCAGAGCCAGGTGATAGAGAACACAAACACCCCATCTCCTGCATCTAAAGCATCTCCTGCATGCTTCTCAGCCAGGGATCAGCCATCTCCCTCTTCTCAGTCCTGATCTTCAAGGCAGACCACAAAACACTTCAAAAGATGAGTAAGGGAAATGAAATTCATAAGCTTGAGCAGGTATTAAAAACCGTATTTGTTGTTCAATGACTCATTACAATTCACCCCCAAGATAAGCCCTCCGTGCTTTTTAAGGTGATGAACAAGGCCTCTCTCTTTTCTATAGGAGATAATCACTTAACCACCTCTCACTCTGCTGGTAGTCCTCTTCTCTGACAATGTCTCTTCTATTTCACAGTTATTGACTGTTTTTCTCTCAGATGACCCAGCTGATATGTAGCCTAGCAGAGCAGTTATTCTCAAACCTAATACCCCAAAACTTCTTGTTTTTTCTTTTCAGTTACATCAACTGACCTAATTTAAAATTCTTTCTCTGGTCTTTAGTACTTTTATGTATCATTTTGCCCTGCTCAGGATGATTACTATGATAAACTATTCCTCACAAATGATGCTAGGCTGGAAGTGTGATGGGAGAAACACAACTGGACACAGCACAACTCCATTTGCTAATCCTCCAGGGAAAAGGATCCCTACAGGCACGGGCAGCGCCCCATTTCCTAACTTCTAACGAGCAGTTTCTTCAAAAACTTCCACCTTAACTGGCAATTGCCAAGGAGGACAGTGGGTGGTGAGGAATGAGAGGAAAGACTGCATGAAGGAAACAATTTCCAGAACCTTCGCAGCTTGCCAAACGCACTATTAACCAACAGTAATTAGGCACAGCGACCTGCTGCTTTGGGAGCCAGGAGGCCCGGAGCTAACCACCCTGGCGCAGTAGGCCCCACCTGCTGTACCGGTACCAGCTGGATTTAAGGGAGAGAAAGCCCAACAATTAAGGGTTAGCAGAGAAACAGGGAACAGGAGGTTTGGCTGGGAACTGCTTGTAGGTGGTATCTTGCCAAGGGCTGTCAGCTGGGCTGTTGGTTTGATGTGCTCTGGGTAGCACGGTTACTGCTGCCAGCTGAGAGAGGGGTGGTGAGCAAAGCTGTCGGTGCTGGATTTGCCTTGCAGGAGAAGTGGGTTGCGATGTAGTTTCTGTTGGCTTTGTGTTTTGAATTAAGGGTTGGAAGTAGATTATAAGATATGGAGACAGTGTTATCCAGTTTCTGAAAGTCCTCAGGATGCCAGGCCTGTGGGGTGCTGTGGGGACTTCTGCTTTGCTGGCTTTCTTCCTCGCTGCTTTGGAGCATGCCAAAATCCTGCTGGAAGCACTGACCATTGCTGCTCTCAGCTGTAAAGCAAAAATCCCTTTATATATTTTTGACAGTTTTTAGCAGCTTAAGAGTTTGATAAATCAGATGGAAAAATAAGCCAAAAAAAGTGTGGCCAGAAACATTTATTTCCTCTCCATTTGCATAATTACTATCACAACAGTAAGTCACTTCAAGTGTAGCAATAATCCTCAACAGTTTCATCAAAGTAGAAAAAATAGAGTAAGTGAAAAATATTTCTTTGCTAGAAAGAAGAGTGTATTTCAGGTTGGGAGAGCAGGTAAGGTCCCCAAGTAGCAATCAAATGCATTACATGTGATTAAGTGGTTTCTACTTCCAGATATGCACTTTTGCCTCTTCCTTCCTTCTCCTGCCTCTGTTGTGGCATCATTGTCCAAATCCAGTGCTGACAAAATGATCCAGGTTAAAAGAACCCCTATGGTTAAAGGTTTTGCAGTTCACCGGGGTCATGAAGAGAGTGAGAACAGCTTGCCTTGATGCTGGTAAACCTAAGTGTAATAGGTTGTGATGGGGTAGGGAGCTGCAACCTCACAACCTGCTTTTGGTGAAGCTGGAATAGTTTTTCTCATTGTGGCTTAGGGTTTTCTGTGCTAGTCTCATTGACTCTATTTGGCTTCCACGTGCAGTTTTGTTGCCAGGGATCATATTTTTATGTTGGGGCCTAGACAAATAAAAGAGACTCGGCTAAAGATCAGCACCATTGCTAACTTGGCTATTATACAGCTTGTGCAGGAAGAAACTGTTTCATATGCAGGTTTTTATGCCAACATATCTGCTTCACATACAATGATGTATGGTTTTGGGGGGTTTTGTCCCACTCTAGGAGAGGAAAAAAGAAAAGAACAAATAAGTATAGAGTTAAACCAAAGCTATTCCTAGCTGCTTGCAATTATATAGGCAAAAACCCTGCCTCGTATTGCACTCATAACAAGATATGTTATTCTCAGTATAGGTGTCCTCATAAGAGTGTAAGTGGACCTTGTTAAGGGGTGTAGTTGAAGAATGAACATGGCTGATATCGTTTAGTAAGGACAACAGAGCCAATGCTCGTGAATTTGAAGCGTAGTGACTGTGTGCTGTTCTAGCTGTATATCTGAACCACAGCTCGGATAGAGGAGAGGGAAAGATGATGAACGGTGTTCTCCTGTGCATGACTAATGGGCAGTCTTTGGTACTACAGAATCAAAAAGGACTGGAAAACACAGGTTATTCTCATCATTACAGAGCAAGGTATACTTTCCCCTTACTATAGCTCATAGATAATTAAGCTCTGTGCTAAAGTAGAGCTATCTGATTATTCTGCTCTAACTACGGAGGCAGCATCTGACTGTGATATTACCAAGGCTCTGAAAACATAATCCAGCCATAGTGTATGGCTGATCTGAAGTTTTACTTTATTTCATATGCTGGTCACATTACCTGAAGAAGTATTTTGTGTACAAGGAGCTCATTCAGTGGTTTTCATCCTGAACTTTATAACCTGAATATCTCAGTCAAGTTCTTTCTAACATCATCTTACCTAATGAAGTATTACATTCTGCTTGGTGAATACAGTGGTCTTAATCACCTGTATTAATTTAAGTCTTTAAAATGACATCCCACTTTATTGAACAGCGGTGAGTACATATGCTAGAGGGTATAATATTGTTTAATGAAGTTACTGAAGTGATTACAATGTGTTCATAGGTTTTGAAAGTACGGTGCTATTGCCTGTCTCTTTTGGTGTTAGTGAATTCAGATCAATCTCCTGAGGCAATATTGTCATGGGGACTCTGTAGCACGTAGCTAGATTAGCAACAAAGGTGAGCCTCGGGAGAGGGCTCTACTCCTCATCCCATGTAACAGTTCACATAATTTGTTGGTGGTGTTTCTCATAGAAAAAAGTCTGCTCACTTCTGCCAATGATAATTATGAATTTCCCTTGATCATGAATATGAGCTTTAGACAAAGCTTCTGGGAGAGGACTTGCTTCTCTAACTGAGCTTTCGCACCCATCAGTATTTCCTTTCTTTCAAAATATTGGACATTCACTCAAGTCATATAATTAGAAACAGAGGAAATAAACATCTGTCAGGCAGTTGTGAGACTTGTCCATGTGAACAGATCTGGTATCAATAAATGCAAGTAGAAAAGATACAGGTATGGGCCCTTTAAGGGTGAGAAAGTTACTAAACACCTCTTAAGTATCTTTGAGTAGGCTAATCTCTGAACTACTGTACAAAAGCTTCAGGAAAAACAGTGAACTCTATTCAGTTGCTCTTGAAATAGTTGTAGATACCTGGTCCTAAGGGGCCATTCCTGAGCGGATCTCAGCTGCAAACCTTCCCGCAGCCTGGGTGCAGCACCTAAATTCCTGAAGGGGATTTCCTCCTGACCTTAATGGCTCTTTGCTCAGGGCATGGGTTGTTCACCTGTCCTGTAATGAGGCTTCTAAATCTTCCTGTCCACAATATAGGGAGTGTAGGTGCCTAATACAGGATACCCTGCAGGCCACGGGCTGGGACACCAAGCGCTGTAGCCCATCACTCTCTCACTGGACTTGGCCCAAAAGTTGCTAATCCAACACCAACACTGGTTTGTCTGTTTCGTTTTGTTTTGTTTCCTGTTTTCGCTTTAAATAGTAATGATGAATCTGATTAGCTGCAAGACAGCAGACTCAAATAACAGATGTGAGAACAGACTCTGGCCTTGATTTACATGATGTATGTTATTTATTATGATTATTTAACTTGTGCTATGGAAGCCAGGCTTTCTGCTCTTTGAGAAACTCCTTGGTGAATAATCTGCACAAAATCAAGACCATTATTATTTTATGCATATATATATATATGTATAAATCTGAGAAAATAATATTGCTGTATCTACAAGAGCAGTAGATGTTTGGAAATATGGCACAGATTGCAGAAGGGTTAAGTGATAAGGTAATAAAATGATCTATTTCTGTCATCTTACCTAGGTAAAGTAATTCAACATGATACTTATGGCTGAAGGTCAACAAAGGAAGTGTGTAATGTCCTGCTACTTTTGGTTATGTGTATGGCATAAAAGTGCAGAGTACAATTCACTACATGGAAAACCACAGTATCTTAACAATTGTATTCCAACAAAAGCCTTAAATGACAAATACTATTTTATAAATCTGTAGTCCTAATGAGATATCAGAATTATATATAAATAGAAAGCTGCAGTACTAAAAAAAAATAAAAATAACCCAAGCTTGTTGTTATGTCCAAGTCATTACTGGTTCATTGGCACCCCAGCAGTATGGGACTGTGTTTGCATGAATGAGAAATCGGAGTTGACAGCTTTGTAAATCTCATGAATGGAAAGGCCACTGATGTCACCCAAGCTATGGCAGAACGCGCCCTGACTGGAGACCCTCCTCAGCTTTCTTCTGGGAATGGACTTGTCTTGGTAGGGACACACGGGGATTCCAGCTTTTCCCATGATTCAGAAAGATGGTGGTCACCACTTATGATGGGATGTCTCTGTGAGGAGACTTAGACCCATTTCAGGTCAAGATGACTGCAGATGTAGAGTCCTTTTGCTTTGGCAGGCACTGCTGGTAGCTGTCCTGGGAAGAGCAGTTCAAGCTGATGAAGAGGCAAATTCCACTCTCCTAGAACCAGAGGCCTGTACCGAGGAGGGCAGGCCACAAACCTGGGCTGGTTCCTTCCTTGCCACCCTGATACTGTTTTGCAGAGTGGCTTTGGTCACCATCCTCTTCAGACAGACGGCCTCCAACTCAAGATGTAGCCGTGAAGCAGCATATAATCAAGAGAGCAACACTGGCAATCTTCTTTAGCATAGGAATGTGACTCCAGTGTTGATGGAGGATATGCCATCTAATTTCAGTAACTTCTTCCAACCAATAGAAAAATCTCTGGGACAGGCTTGGCTGCCAAACATTACAGGCTTTGAAGTCTGCTGGCAGGTAAAAGCTGTATGTCAGTGACCTACAAAAACATCAAAAGGTATGTCAGGGAATGCTGTTGCAAGGGCTGGAAGCTGCAAATCTAAAAAGAAAATCCTCAAAGATAATATTAAAGGACTTCAAAGGTAGGAGATATGTAGAAAATCAACAACACTGGCCAAAATCAGACAGAGAAACAAAAATTTTCTCTGACTTGAGTAGAGTTGGAAAGGAAATAAAAGGGAGAAATATGTACTGCTTTCTATGGTCACACGTGTACGTGCACTGTGTAAGCAACAGCTGTCTTGGCAACAGCTCTCTTGTCTTCAGGGTGTGTATATCAGTATGCTCAGAATATAAATATATACAGTTAATGCCTTAAAAGGATGCTAATAATAGATATCCATATTTTTCTTCTTACTCGCACATCTAAAGGTGCTGTATAACGCAATCTTTTATTTAATAACTTAGTTTATCACAGTGTAGCGAGTATGTAATAGTGAAAGACACCATTATTAAAGATTGGGTCCTTCACATAACCTGCCAGAATCCAAATCTGGGACCTAAAAGACTCAAAGGGAAGGCATTAATGTCAGAAATTTACTCAGCGACGGATTAATTTCAATAGTACACAGCTTTTTTGTAATCTCTGGTACTTTACCTCTTAAATAAGGATTTTTCAGCAATTAAAAACAAAAAACTAACATGAAAACACAGAATTTATGTAGAAGGAACTTTGGAACTGGACATAGGTAATGCTTCAAAATCAGAATGACCAGGCTGGGTAAGACCAAGAATCCAGTAAGACCAGTATCCTGCTTCTCATAATAGCCATGAATGGATGCTTAAGATATGAAGCACTGGACAGGAATATGTAACTCTTTCTCTAGCTTCCAGCCACTTGCGACTGAGAAACCTCCTGAGCCAAGCATGATTTCTGTGTAAGTAGTAACTCTCAGTGAATTCCTCTCCCATGAACTTGTGTAGTCCTCTCTTGAAACTCAACTTTCAGCGAACACAACATCGTGTAGCAGGGAGTTCTCAGCTTTACAAGCAGACACTCTGAATAATTACTCTTTTATTATTATTGTATTTATTTATTTATTTTACTCCTAGATTTGACATCTGAGAATCACAGCTACTGTACTGAGGGTCAGACCGAGTTTCTGAATCTGGCTCCTGCCACAAAACCTGTTCTGTTCAGACAGGCTCTCTCGGAATGAGCTGCAGGAATGGGTTCTCCATCAATGCCGTTGTGCAATGAGTGAAATAAATCGGAAAGGAGAAGGAAACAGCAGCAGCATATGATCTTGAACATCAAAATGACCATATGAAGACATTCTCAAAATGCATTATAGCACGCCTGTGTGTGCTCTGTGTGCTTTACCACAGTGCCAGAGTGCACAGGCATGGAGTTAAAATTCCATTTAGAATTTTTCTTCCTTTTTGTGAAGTTCTGTTTTCAATTTTCAGTGTGTAGCAGTGTTACCAAATACTGGAGAATCTGTTATCACTCTGGACTTGTATCATTGCGTGTGCACTGCAGATGCATTACAGAAACTAATTTCTTTTTTAATTTCTTTTTTATTCTGGTGGTAGCCTCCAGTGTGGACAGAGAAGCATTCAGGCAGATGGTCCAGTACATGTGCATCCACACAATTAGAAGGAAAAAAGCCGTGAAAAGGAATGCTGATGAAAATATCAGCTACAGTAAGAAGGGTTAAGCTGTTCAGATTGCCTGCTTCAGATGCAACATTAAACCTTCTTTATTTTTTTTTCCCCTCCAGGAGGAAAATAAACAGTTCCCTTGTCCCTAGGGTGGTAGCAAGCCCTAACAAGGAAAAGCAGGACACATTCCTTCCTTCCTTCCTTTATAACTAGTCACTGAATTGCTCCCAACGCATTCCAGATCTGGTAGGATAGTGTAATTGTCTTCACCTGGAGGCCACTGCCTGAATTCCTGTCAGTTAATAGAACACCTATGGAGTGAGGCACCAGGATTTGGTTCTGATGAAAGTGGGTTATGCACCCAGTCCCATGGTCATGAGCAGTTTCACAGGTTCATTTGCATGAGAAGATTTATGAGTTTCCTGGGTGTAACTGTGCCCATGAAAGTTCGAGTCTGTAAGTGTCATCAAACATAATTCCTCCCTGAAGACTTAGAACAGATATACGGAAGATGAAGAACTGTTTACTGTAGTACGTTGTGGTTAGGAATGAAATTTTTAATTGCTTCCTTTGCAGTAAAAGCTCTGTATGGAGAAGGGAATGCTGTTGGTTTGCTTTCACTGGTGGTGAAATAGGGAAATTTCTGTCACCATTCCTGGTCAGGTGTGCAGTCTTAGTCCACAAGGCAGCTAGATTTTTGCAAAGCTATTCAGACAATAATTCTTGTCACTGAATGGTACTAACTAGTACTCTGGGTCATAATTCCCCATTTCTGTAGTTACAGATACCATTCACACAGAATGTCAAGAGGAGTCTGTCTCAAAATTCAAATCCTACCTCAGCAGTAAACCAGCAAGTTTATACCTTTTCCTAAACAAGCAGCTAGACCATTAGATTAGAAAAATAAAACTATTTAAGCATACTGATTAAAATGAAGTAATTTTGTCATATGTACTTGTTCTATTCCTACCATCGTTTCTGAGGTATTTTGTAATAAGCTTTGAAACCTCACTTGTGTTGCTTGAATCTGTTCCAAACGAAGCAAAATGTTAATGTTGTTATAGATAAAGCCTCTGGAATAACACTGAAAACAATTGCTTCCTAGAAAATATTTTGACAGTTTGTTGAGGCATCGAGGAGTTCCACTAGGCAGCATCTTATCACAGTATTGCATAGATAGCCAGAAGAATTTTCAACGTAGACCAGTGATGTCCACTGCTGAAAGGGAAATATGGAAAGATCTTGAAGTAAGGCTTGAAAATCACGGTAAACATGACTCTAAAAGAAGTAACAATGTGCAAGACCACAGTCAGGATGATAAGCAACAGAGTGAGAATATTAAAAATCTATTTTTACCCATGTTTCCTGATTTATAGATTTTATTGAGTGGAATCATGATTTAATGTAAGACCTCTGACAACAAAATGAGATAATTACGTACGTGGAAAACAAGTGCAGAGGGGAATGACAAAAAAGTTCTGAATAAATAAAGCGTTAATCTAATCTGAACTAGACTGAAAGTTCATGTAAACCAGAGATTTGAATTCCCACGGATAAAGAAACAAATACTGCTTTTTGAAAACTGCATACAGTTATCATATATACTATTGTGTATAAGCTGCTTTGTCAAGTCTGTGTTCTGGGCTGTGTTCAGAGGTACTGGAAGCTGTAACTTCCAGTCTGCAACTGCTTGTGATTAATTTCAGAATAAACCTGAGACAGAGGGGTCTTGAACAGAGCTTCTACTCAAGCAAAATCAATGGTATCATTTTCTTCTTAAGCTCAAAAGTTTAAGTTCTATGTCAAACAGCAAAAAGCATCTGACAATGTTAGTCACTTTTATTTTACAGATCACTCTCTAGATACTCACACCAACTATTTCAGTTAGATAGGCATTTCTAGAAACTTTTTTTCTTTAAGTGAAGAACCTTAACCCAGGGCAGGA
>NW_010190965.1:12612-21986 GCF_000695765.1 Mesitornis unicolor
AATACCTGTTTCTCAGGTACCTTGTACAAATATGCTTCGTTGCTCTCATAACTACTGAAACATTACCCAAAGTAGACCAACAGCGACTTATACTGATTTAACTGCTATGACAGCAGAAGGAATATGCTCATAAAACACACCTTTGGTAAATTAAACAAAAAAAATAAGACATCTGTAGATTATTAGCTCCATAGCTGCACTACTGTTTCTGCACAATGTGTTTTACAAATATTCCATAAAATCAAAGTTATGAAAGCAAAGAGGGCTATGCCGTTTCACCAGCGATTAAACCCCTACTGTACAGATGTTCACTTCAACTGTAGTTAGTCCCCAGGCAGTCACCTCTAATACCTACATAAGATTTGGGAATGAAGATGAGGTGAAAACAGATCAAGAAAATAACAAACCTAACTCTAGGATTTAAATTATCTGTCAAGATTACAGAACATACAGATATGGCCCCCATTAAGTGTATATTACTTGCACAGATTATTTCCTGTAGCCATTGTATTTTTGTAGCGTTGATGTAAGTGGCAGCTGAGAGAGTCACAAATCTGACCTTACGGCACCATCCTGTGGCACATTCCATAACTGCACGGCTCCCATCTGCTCCTACCTGCTCTATCAGCTGCTGTGAACCTGCTGTGACTTTCCCATGGTGAGCGGCCCCGCTGTACCAGTGGTGGAGCAGAGCATAATTCAGAGCTTTGGTTGCTTGGCTCTTTCTGTATCACATTGGCTGCTCCAGCAAAGTTTTACCTTATCAGTTCAGTTCTGGGCCCCTCACTATAAGAAGGATGTTGAGATTCTGGAGCGTGTTCAGAGAAGAGCCACAAGGATGGTGAGGGCTCTGGAGAACAAGGCTTATGAGGAGCGGCTGAGGGAACTGGGCTTGTTTAGCCTGGAGAAGAGAAGGCTGAGGGGAGACCTCATCCCCACCTCCAACTGCCTCAAGGGAGCTTGT
Organism: Mesitornis unicolor; assembly: GCF_000695765.1. Taxonomy (NCBI): domain Eukaryota; kingdom Metazoa; phylum Chordata; class Aves; order Mesitornithiformes; family Mesitornithidae; genus Mesitornis; species Mesitornis unicolor. The sequence goes on from NW_010190965.1 coordinate 13,577, forward strand.
AGAGAGGTGGGTGCTGGGCTCTTCTCCCAGGTGATGGGGGATAGAACAAGGGGAAACGGCACCAAGCTGTGCCAAGGGAGGTTCAGGTTAGAGATAAGGAGGAAGTTCTTTACTGAGAGGGTCGTCAGAGGCTGGACCAGGCTGCCCAGGGAGGTGGTGGAGGCACCATCCCTGGATGTATTTAAAGAGCGGGTAGATGAGGTACTTAGGGATATGGTTTAGGGGGTAGACAGGAATGGTTGGACGTGATGATCTCAGAGGGCTTTTCCAACCGAGCGATTCTGTGATTCTGTGATCCGTGGGGAAAGTGGTTTGAAGGGAAGGAAGTTTTCCCTGCTATCCTAAAATTGATATAAATATACTCCGCAACCCATGGCTAGTATGATTAATATAAATAACATACAGAACTGGGAGAGATGTGTTTGAAGAAGAAAAACTCAGAGTTGGAACAAAGATTTTTGTCTTTGTTCCAAAATCCTGAACCAAACCAGAAGAAGAAGACGACTGTGAGATCAGTTCTGTGGGAAATATTTCAAATAAATATATGAAGTCAGGGTGGTACATGATTGGAGAACAGGCAATAATACAGCACGTGATTGTATAAAGGAGGGAGAGGACAGAAGTGATTCATATCTGAAAGGTCCCTGCATTTGATCTGATTTGCCTGTAATAATTTAAAGCCAATAGCGAAGTGGTGAATAATCAGATGTAAAAGTAGACAAGATTGCATTGGACATAGCTTTTTTTAAAAATAACTTGATTTTCTCTGCAAATACAATGTCACACACTTTACTCAAGTGAATAAAACACATTATATGGTGCCATTTAGAAGTGTGTTAATGAAGCTGGCAAAGTTGATATTCTTTATAAGGATTTCTATAAGGATTAGAATACAGGCAAGGACCTGCCTAAAAGTGGTAAGGTACTAAATGATTTTTGAATGGTGAATTCAGCTAGAAGAAAGCGATTACAGTTTTATATAGTCATTAGCAACAAGCTACAACATCATACTTCTGGACAATAATATCAAAGAATGTCCTATAGGGAGAATACAGTATTTCGAAATAGCACAACAGGTTTATCTAGTTTCTACAGGATGATGACAAGTGTGATACAGTTGTAAAAACATCAGGATTCACTCACCACCTGAAGTATTTCCTGCAGAAGTAGTAGTGACAGTGGCAAGACTTCAAAATGGAATATCCAAGTAAATTGGTATGCAGAAAAGACACACATTGCTGGCACATGCGCAGAAATTACTACTGAGGTGATCAAGGGCAGAAAAACGGAGGCTGAGTGAGATTAGATGTGACTGTTGCATATAAATATGTTAACCAGGTAAACACTGAGGAGAGAGGCGTGCTAAAGCGAAAGGGCAATGATGGTGAACAAACCAGTACAAACTGTCAACTTATAAATTAAGCTTAGAATTTAAGAGAAAGATCCTAACCTAGAGGAATGGGTTTCTAGAACAGGTTTCCAAAAACAAAAGAAACAAGGCGATAGAGTGCCTCCAAGAACAAGAACCGGACTTCATCCACATCTCTTCCATGTCTATTTTCTTCTGTTATTCTGAAGATAAATTACTTGTGCCTTACCCAGATGCATACAGCGTGATATCGTGCATGGCACCGCTCTCTCCAGTGTCAATCTTGATCAAACTGTCCTTCAGGAAATGCTGAGTCTTCCATAAGCTGTCAGCCCAGCCTCACCTGTGCTGGATCAGATGTTTCCTGGATGATCCTATCAACTAAAGGCTGGTTGGATGTATTAATTTATTAGAGCCAGCTAGGAAGAACTGAATGCTGCCTTCGAAAGGTAAGACTGTAGTTCAATAAGATATCTGTACTGGAGTGGCTGTACAGCGAGTGGTGGCAAGTAGAGTGAAATTTCTGGTTTTATGGCATAGATTGATAGTTCTGTGCTACTGCGAGGTCCTTGTCTGCATTAATATTGCCTTGGAAAAGTCAACAAATAACCGACCAAACAAACCCCACAACCAAACTGAGTATGTAAAGTGCTACTTGGGCCTCCCAACCCAAGAACTCACCACCACATACACTGTCATTTTGAGTTCTTTTTCAGTGCACTGTTTTATTAATTAGTATCTGGGAGGAAAACTAGAGCTATTGTGTTTTGGTTGGGAGTTAGTCGAAGTATTTCTTGCTCTTGGAGGACACTATGTAGCTTTAAAGCAGACCTTAGAGCACTTTAATCCTTATTCTCACGTTTGTTCCACTTTTCTATTAGTTCTCTTGCAATTTGTTGCTATGTAGTGATGGAATTCTGAAAACAGCAAATTGCAAGAGCACTCATGAAAACATTCTCAAAGTGTTCACTATGTTCACTGTCAGATTGCATTTTTGAAAGGAAGATGATTAATTCAGAATTTTTGGAAAAGAACCTTAAAGATAGTTTGGATCATTACCAGAAGTTTGGGAGACGAGCTACAGTCTATTGAACCAGTGAGGTACTGCTTATGTGACCATAACTGAATTGAATGAGCTTGGATAAGACTTGCGACTGTGAATGGGAGGTCCCACTATTCATCTAGAGCTTTTAAGGAACAATCATTATGACTTTAAATTGCATTTGTAGGAACCTCCCCCTTTTCTCTTTCCTCCTTCCCTATAATTTTCTTGCTTGTTTTAATCTTTTCTTCTGAGATTTCAATTACTATTTTGCTTACCTCCTTCATCCAGAGTAGGAGCCAATGCTCTGCTTTCCCTAAGCTCCAATGTCATTCAGGCATATAAATAATTGTTTTCTCAAAGATATTCTCTTCCCAGCAGCAGAGAGAGCATAGGCTGTGGTTGTGCTACATTGCAATGCAAGCCTTATTCTCATTACCAATAAAAGCTTCAGATTTTCCTTGCTGAGAAGATCTTAGAAAAAGCAGACATATGTGTTTCTTAAGGCATGAAGGTCCCTCTGTAATTGGAACAATCACTTTGAGCTGAGAGATGGCACAGAAGGCGAGCCTGATGGACATCCCTCTGAGAAATGGCAATCTCAGCAGTGCCTGAAGTAAACTGCAAAATGCGCCTGCAAGAACTACTCAGTACTTGCGTGTCTTCATCTCTTGCCTGCTTTTAGCAATTTTATTCATCCTCCTCTTCTGCAGGCCTGCAGGGCTTCTTGGACTGATAGGTATTTCAGCAATACAATCCAGACAAAGTAACTTCTCTGCTTCTCATTTACCCTGGTAGTAATAGAAGTCAAGCCCTATGATTTACAATTTCAGATTACAAGTAATATATAGTAAGCTTAAAAATTAGGATACGGTTGTTTCTGAAGGTCAAATGTATGGAACAACTAAGTTTGGAAAAGAATTAGGAGGATTAAGTTTATATTTCTTTTTCCTTAGTTACCATATACAACTATTAAAGGCTTGGTCCATACTCAGTATTTGGTTACTTCTGCTGCCTGTTTATGCTCATCAAGTGTGAGATAAACTAGCGTGTGAACATTCAGTACATTAAATAAGCTGTGATAATAACACAGAAACATGTCTTTACTTGTGGTAAAAACTCACTCTCATCTTATCCCAGATAACAGGGCAATTGGCAGTTGACATTTGACTTGGAATGATGTAATTTGGACGATTATTTACTTAACAGTTAAAATGTGTCTCTTCTATTTATATATTCTGCATTAAGATGGACTGTGTGGGTTCAGTCTTGCTGTGCTGGAGCAAAGAATCCTGCCCTACCTTGTAAACTGTGCCTTAGTTGGCAGACAGAGAGGATGAGCTTTCAGCTGTGGCTTAGGGTGTAGCTCTATGTAGGAAGGAACAGAGAATTTTCTCACGTTGGTTAAAGACAGACAGCTTCTCATGTCTTAAGGCTGAAGAGTAATATGATTTCGTTTTACTTCTGCTAGAACGGGATAAAACTTCACTATTTATTTTTTCCTATGAAAGAGAGATTAATTTCTTTTCTGCACCAAAACAGGAAAAAGTGATGCATATGCATCAGTGTATTTATATATTTATACCTGTACATATATGTATATTTACCCACCTACAGAAACTTTCACCTTTTTTTTCTGAAATATGTAAAACACAGGCCAATAAAGCATGGGGGCAGCTGTCCTGATGAGTATCACTTTTGGATAGTTATGTGCATTATATTCCCTGATTAATTCCGTTTCAAATTTTAATTTCCAGTGAACACGAGCTGCACTAGAAAGCCCCATAAGCAGTATCTTGGCATGCTGAACAAGTTAAATGATATTTACCTGCAAGCACTGTCTTGGGTATTAGCAATCTAAATAACTTCTCCTAGTGATCTGGGTTTAAATGTACTGTTCATCAGTAGTATCATAAACTATTAGCAGTAGCAAGATGTAATATTAGTAAATCAGTAGCAAAAATGATTAGTAGCAATATCAGTAAGTAGTGGTAATAGTATAACACATAGGAGTAACATCCTTCCTTAAAAAAAAGACAACAACAAACAAAACAAACTCTTTCTATGTATACTCATGGAGAGGAGCTTCATATTTCTTTAAAACATTCCCATTCTTCAGGGCTCTACCTTCTGCTGCCTCCTCTGCTGTCTTTGATCCTATGCTCATTTAAGAGAAGCCTACTTGTTTCACATTTCTGAATTTTACTTGTTGAATTACACGTTTTGTTACCTATTCTACAATATATCTGAAATGTTATCTCTTCCTGTTCTGTACAACTAAGAAGTTTACTACATTAATAACCTTGTTTCTCTGGCCTTTTCCATTCCTCTCACTCTGTACCATCTTTGCTGAAGACTATCTGGATGATCCTGAAGGTATCATTTTTTTTAATGATTCTATGATCTTTAATCAAGACTGAGATCTAAAGTCTCCCTTGGTTTCCTGAATTAAATATAAAGACCTACCACCTTAGTACCTTCTGTACAGTTCCCCTGCATTCTCTATTTTCTTATCACTAGACAAGTATCAGCCATTCATGACTCAGATCTTTCTTCGTTGCTTCCTGCTCTGTTACCAGTGCAATTCCTTTCAAAACTGTGAGTAAATTCAAATGTTTTGAGAGAGGAAGAAGGCAACTAGATCCTATGTATCAGATGATTTTTGGATCCAAAGATTACAGATCTAAGACATCTCAATTATAACTACTGGAAGCCAGTGCATGCACTACTAAAAAACACCTTTTTGCAGAAAATGTTGCAAAGTAAAGCAGCTGGATTATGCACGTACGTCTTCTGGAATAGTCCCAAATAAGTCTACCACAAAAATGGTCTAAAACTGCCCATGAAACTTGAATTATGGCTGTATCAGCATGTAACCTTTCATTATATGGCTTCATATGTTTTTTTCACAGTATTGCTGCCTCATTCAGTGAGTAGACAGCTATTTAGTAACCATTTGTAACATTAAATCCATCCGTAATCAGTATCTAGCACTAGACTTCAATAAAAACCATCAAAATATGATGTAAAATTTAAAAATGTATTATTAAATGCTAAGTTTTTTTAAAAATACTATGTTTAAAGAAAACTCCATCTAACTGCGACCACTCAGTAGCACAGAACACTTCTGCAAACACCACTGTGACCTAGCTCACGATATTCTGAAAACGGGGGAAAAATATAATTACAGGCCAACTTTGAATGTGTTAGATAACTTACCCTGGAGTAGCAACCTACAGTGACTCTGTGGCAGAGTTAAAGTGCTAGTTCAGATCATCTTACCAGCATTTATCAGCCACAGCCATTGAACTGTCACTTGTCTTCCCACCATCACCTGCCTCATATGTTGTGCCTCAAATTTTTTGTAATCTGGGACAGAGCAGACCTGTAGGCAACAGCCTACTTGCCTAGTCCAGTACAGGTTCATGCAGGAACTGCGCTTGAACTCCCTGTCAAATGGTTCTTCTGTCACATTTTCCTCCATCTCCTCCACCATAAACTGCTAGCTCAGGTACCAAGGGCTCCCGGTCCAGCCAGTTTCATCTCACACCTTCTCATTAGATTTAAATTCCCTTCTTTCAGCCTTTTCCTCTCCAGTCTATCAAATCCCTCTAAATCTCTCTTTTCTGTTTTGCTCAGTAGCTCTGAGTGTCAACCTTCTCTTTTGCAACACACACCGAGTCTGCTCTTCTTGCCTAACCATTTAATTCCCTCCCAATACTAGAATCATCATTCAGCCCATCTAATCTCTTTGCTCAACTGGTCTCTACGTCCTCTTTCCAGTTTCTGTAGCCCATCTTCACCGATTTCTTGTCAAGCCATTTATTTGTCTTTCATTCTCAATCGTGCCTCATCCTAATACATTCCATTCATCCCTTATCTGGCTTTATCCCCCTACATTCAGATCAGTGGGATCATGCTTAAAGCCAAAACTGTTATCTATGCCCCATGTCTAGCTGCATTTTAGTACAAAACAGCCATTACAGAAAAAGCCTTTGAGCTTTCACAGTACTTGATCAGCAGCTGACTGTACAGAGAGAGGTTGATAATATGATCCGTAAGGAAACTGATGGTGTATGGTTGCTTTACAGGGTGATGCAGTTTGCTCAGCAGCAGGAGCTGTGAGGGACCTGAACGTACCAAGTGATGGAATCTCCAGTGCTGTCGGTAGCCCAAAGTAAAAACTGGCTACGGAATTGGTTACAGAAGGCATACAAACTCATTTCTGAAAAGTCAGTAATTTGGCAGTGTGAAGGAACAACTGAAAAACTTCTTCAATAAAGGACATGATACATGACCTGTGATTCGTGTGTAAGAGCAGACGATTACAATCCTGGAGTGTTCAATGTCTCTGACATGGTTAATCAGAGGAGCTGCTATAACTACCAACTTGTGAAACAATGGGTGGAGAGAGGATGTCAAATTTGGAAACCCACTTCAAGTTACCACATTGCTCCTCCACCCTCTGTCTTTCTTCAGCTGGTGAGTGTGTAGCAAAATGGTAATTGAGTCTGAGTGTTAATAAATGCAAAGTATTGCACACAGAGCAGAAATTCTAATTCTACTTTAATTCTCTGAAAAAGGATCTGAACTATATTGACTCAAAACAAGGATTAAGAAATACTGTACTTGCCAAGGATAGAAGTTTAATGTGTAAAAAGTCCCAAATAGTGTAAAAGCCCCTGGAGTGCGAGGAAGTAGGAGACAGTGATTTCCAGGAACACAGGGAGAAGAGTTCTGCAGAGTCTAAAAACTGGACCCTCCCAACTGATCTTTCATGGTAATTAACAGAGCAAATAGATCTGCACACAGAATGTATTAAAATCCTTGCTCCTTTCTGCATTACCAACATGAAAACCAAATTATCCTTTGTTCAAAGAACACATAATCACAGAATGGTAGGGGTTGGAAGGGACCTCTGAAGATCATCCAGCCCAACTCCCTTGCTCAAGCAGGATCACCTAGAGAAGAACACATCGTCATAACCTATATTTGTGGCCAAAGCTCCTGGAAAACAGAAAGGTGGGTCTGATGAAATTATTATGGTTTCAACCTAACGTCTTGACCAAGTATGGGAGAGGGACATGATTCTTTTTTGAGCTGTTATAACAATTCAAGCTTCATCACCTGGAATAAGAAGGAACCACAGAATAAACAGTGATGATGAGAGTTTTTTGGAAGTTCTCATATAAGATAGTCTCTGCCAAATTCGAGTCTGCATTGCAAAGCATGGGGATAAAGTACAATGACCCGAAAGCTTGTTACATTTTCTTAATATACTGAAAGTAATTTGTTTTTCCATTGCTTCATTCTCAGAAATAACTGGACCACACTGGCATGACATCTTTTATTAAAAAAAATAATAAACAAGCTATAATAACCAACCTGTCAGCCTCACCTCTGTGCCTGGGAAGATCATGGAACAGATCCTCCTAGAAGCTATGCTGAGGCACAGGGAGGACAGGGAGGTGATTCAAGACGGCCAGCATGGCTTTACCAGGGGCAAGTCCTGTCTGACCAACCTAGTGGCTTTCTATAATGGGGTAACTGCATCAGTAGACAAGGAAAGAGCCATGGATGTGGCTATCTGGACTTCTGCAAGGCCTTTGACACGGTCCCCCACAACATCCTTCTAAGTTGGAGAGGTATGGATTTGATGGGTGGACTGTTCGGTGGATAAGGAATTGGCTGGATGGTCGCATCCAGAGAGTAGTGGTCAACAGCAAGTGATGTCCCTCAAGAGTCTGTACTGGGACCAGTGCTGTTTAATATCTTCATTAATGATATGGACAGCGGGATTGAGTGCACCCTCAGCAAGTTTACTGATGATACCAAGCTGGGTGGTGAGGTCAACGTGCCAGAGAGAAGGGATGCCATCCAGAGGAACCTGGGCAAGCTGGAGAAGTGGGCCCAGGTGAACCTCATGAGGTTCAGCAAGGTCAAGTGTAGGGTCCTGCACTTGGGTCAGAACAATCTTTGTTACCAATACAAGCTAGGAG
>NW_010190966.1:0-1961 GCF_000695765.1 Mesitornis unicolor
TCGGGTGAGCCCAGCGGCACGGGCTGGGGTGGGGGGATTCGCCCCAAAGCTCTGTCCGGAGCCTGAGCTCGCCGTGTGTGCACCGCAGGGTATTTCCAGGAGCAGTTTAAGGCCGACTGTTACTTCACCAACGGCACCGAGCGGGTGAGGCTGGTGGTGCGGTTCGTCTACAACCGGCAGCAGTACGCGCACTACGACAGCGACGTGGGGCACTTTGTGGCCGATACCCCCCAGGGGGAGCCCGATGCCCGCAACTGGAACAGCCAAGCGGAGCTACTGGAGCAGAAACGGGCGGAGGTGGACACCGCCTGCAGGAACAACTACAGAGCGTGGAGCCCTTTCGCCGTGTGCAGGAGAGGTGAGCGGGGGGCGTTTCGCTGGGTGGGCACAACCCCAACTCTTTGCTGAGGACACGGCTCCCTGCGCCCTCCTGCGTGGGGACCGCAGGGACGGGCCCCAGCTGGGACTGAGCTGTTGGGGAGCAGCACAGGGTCAGGGAGCTGGGGGTCCTGGTGGGCAGCAGATGCCCATGAGCCAGCGACGTTAAGGGATGGGGACCACAAGTTGTGTTAAGGGATGGGATCAGAAGCGGTGTTAAAGGGATGGAGAGAACAACCGGAGTTAAGGGATGGGGAGCACAGGCGCTGTTCTCCTCTGTCCCACCAGTGTCAGGGAGATCTGGGGTGGTATGGACCCAGCAGAGCAATGCCTGGCTCAGAGAGTGGTGCCACAGGCAGGACTTTGGGGTTTCAATCTCGGATCAGTTCACACTGCACCAGCTTTGGTGGCAGCAGATGGGGTGCATCTGTCTCCAAGGGGAAAAGCATCCTGGGACGAGAGTGAGCAGGGCTCACAGACAGGGCTTGAGAGTGGATCTGAATGAGGAAGGGGATGTAACACAGCTCACTGGAGATGAGCCTGTGGGTGAAGCACCACATTTGTGGGACACTGCGCTGGTGAGAATGTTGGGACTGCTGTGCCAGTGCAGGTAGGGGATGGAGATCCATAGAGCAGCCAGGATGTGGGGTTACTGACGGGTTAGTGACCACAGGAGCTCCTGGGAATGGCAGAAATTGGGATTTCTCCCTGCCAAAAGCTGACAGAGGCTCCATCCCGACTGAAGCGTGTCCACACCAATCCATGCTGCGTGGGCAACGAGCAGGAGGAACTGGAAGCCGCTGTGCATGGGGTAACCACGACACAGCAGCTATCACGGGAAGGCGGTGGGGTGATTCACAGGACTGCAGTGCTGCCATAGATGGGTTCATAGGCAAGGAAGGAAAGGTGGTGGGGTGGCCGTATGTGTCAGGGAGTGCTATGACTGCCCAGAGAGCAGCGACAGGGACAACAGGGTCGAGTGGCTATGGGCGAGAATCAAGGGGCAGGCCAACGAGTCCGATCTCATGGTGGGAGTTTGTCACAGACCACCCGACCAGGATGAAGAGACACATCAAATATTGCACAGGCAGCGGGGAGAAGTCTTGTATTGGCTTCTCCCTGTGGTGGACTCCAACTTCCCGATATCTGCTGGAAATACAACACAGCAGAGAGGGAGCAGCCCCGGAGGCTCCTGCAGCGTGGGGGACATCAGTGCTGGGTGAAGGAGCCAGCGAGGGCAGGCGCCCGCTGGACCTGCTGTTTGTGATCAGAGAAACCTTGTGGGGATGTGGTGGTTGGGGGCCGTGTTGGGCACAGAGATGACGAAATGATGGAGTTTCCATTCGAGGAGGACTGAGGAGTCTCCAGGCTTTGGTAAATACGGGGGAAGCAGCGAGCAGGGCTGGGGAAAAGGCTGCGGGACCAAGGGCGAGCATCGGGAGGACGGAGCCAGGCTCTTGCTGCCCAGGGAGAGGGCAAGGGGCCGTGCTGCGCTCCCCAAACCCCTCCCCGCTCTCTGTCACCCCCCAGTCCAGCCCGAGGTGGAAATCCACCCGGTGCAGTCCAGCTCCCTGCCCCAGACC
>NW_010190967.1:0-597 GCF_000695765.1 Mesitornis unicolor
ACCCATAGTGGGACTCACTGCCCCATAGCGGGACCTGGACCCATAGAGGGACTGGGACCCATAGCGGGACCCATAGCGGGACCCGGACCCATAGAGGGAGTGACGGACCCATAGTGGGACCTGGATCCACAGCGGGACTCACTGCCCCATAGCGGGACCCATAGTGGGACCTGGACCCATAGCAGGACCAGGACCCATAGTGAGACACTGCCCCATAGCGGACCCATAGCAGGACCCATAGTGAGAACCAGACCCATAGTGGGACTCACTGCCCCATAGCAGAACCCATAGTGGGACCTGGACCCATAGCAGGACCTGGACCCATAGTGGGAGTGACTGCCCTATAGCGGCCCCACGGTAGACTCTGACTGCCCCACCACTGCCCCATAGTGGCCTTGACTGCCCCATGGTGGGCTCGGACTGCCCCATAGCAGCCCCACAGCTGACCCTGGCTGCCCCACAGCGGCCCCTGACCACCCCAGCCTGCACCATAGAGGCCCCTGCCTGCCCCACGGCTGCTCCTGTCTGCCCCATAGCTGCCCTATATAGTGGCACTCTCTGCTCTGCCTGCCCCATAGCAGCCCCTGCCAGCCCCAT
>NW_010190968.1:0-5534 GCF_000695765.1 Mesitornis unicolor
GGTGAGGAAGGCGGGCGACGCCGAGGCCGGGCGGGCCTTACTGCCTCTCCGGGTGTTCAGGAGTGAGATCGGGCTCTGCTCGGTAGTGGGGACGTGGCTGTGAACTTCACACCTGAAGGCGTAATTGCCTTTTTCAACATTTCTTCTTGAAATTATTATTAAAAAGTTGTGTTTAAAATTGCAGTTGGCAATGGTAATGAAGAAGGCCTATAAAGTAAAACAAAGTACAAGTCTACATCTAAATAATGTTGCATGCCCCTTCTGTGTTTTAATAAACAACCCAAAAAGGCAAGATCTGATACTAAAAGGAGATTCTACAAATATTTAGAAGCAGCAGTTGAACCCCACCTTTTTGACAATTCTGCAGCCAGGAGCTATCCCAGCACTACCAGATCACCTTTCCAAAATTACCCTATGCCTGCCTCTACCGAAGCTGAAGACTGTTAGTGCCTCAGATGATCCACATGATGAGAGAAGAGGATCAATATCCCAGAGCTGAACTCTGTTACATTTCTGTCTGTGCTTTTGAGTAGTGTTTGGCCCTGGTGACAAAGAGATAGGAGTTGTGCTTCGTAGCATCATAAGCAACAGCAGCTTGAAAGGTATAATAATATAATCATATAGAGCTAATGCTGAGAGTAGGCATTGGCCTGAACGGAGAAACCAAACCTCAAGCTTAAGTCAAGGCTCATACTCCTTTGTCTGGACTTGCCAAGAACACCAAAACAATGATACAAGCAGAATTAGCTTTTCTGGGCACAGAAACTGAAGTATCTGAGGAAAATAAAGGAAATGGCAGAGTGGCTGCATAAAATGCTTTCCTGCCATCTCGTGGACTTTCTAGGCAATGACAGGAAAGAAAGTACTCAATTCACAACTTTAATTCTGGATTTCAGCCGTTGTGTGCCATGATGAGAGAACACGTTCATTGGCCACAGTATGTGCATATTGTGGCAAAGTAAGACTGTCAAATTCGTGATACAAGTCAGTGAGGAAGACTAAGCAAGGAGAGAAAAGTTAGTGAGGGAAATAGCATCTTTGGTGGTGGGCAGTGGGGTCAGAACAGCCACACGTACGAGTTGCCCACTGCTGTGATGAAGAGGAAATAAATGATCCTCCTGAGACTCTGTGTTCTGGAAGGAACCCTTACCTTTCAGTGAGAACCTGCAAAGATGAACTGCTCTCAGAGTTCAACCTATGACTGTCACACAGAACACTGAATGCCAACGTTATTACCATGTGATAAATCAAAATGTGCATGGCTTAATATTTGCCTGCCGGAGAACCAAACATGCTCTTTGCAAGTTAAGGAATTTGATTACATAAATAGATGTCTTTGACATTTACTGCCAACTGCTGGGGACAGGTGAACTCTGCCACCCCTTGTTCCTAAAAATGAGACTGCAACATTATAATTGCCACACAGTACCGTACGATTCAAGAGTTCTATAGTAAATCAAATAAGGGAAAATACAATCTACTCAATTTATCTTTTATTTAATCCTTGTCACATATTTTCCTCCTTGACATTTCAGTTAGTACATTTTTCTGATTTAAAAAAATCAGACATTATAACTATCTGAAGATTTCTGCTGCCAATTTTCACTGGTAAATTGATGTGTTCACTTCAATTTGCAGAAAGTCATGTAAGTAATGCAGGCTATAAAGAGAGTGATCCTTCAAAATGGAGGATTTAATAGTCACAAAAAAGGCTACAGAACACTTGAACTTATTTTCAACTACCAAAAAAAATTGATTAATTTGAAAAAAAATATTTAAAAAAAAATCAGGAGAAAGACAAGCAACTGAAGCAAGCCCTAGCTTTGCAGTACATGTTCAGATTGCCTGAATAGGGAAAAGCTTATGATTGGTACTTGAATCAAAAGCAACAGAATTATTTCACAGAAAATATGAAATAGCAGATTAACTTCGAAGATATACCTCAATGGCTCCAGAATGGATTTAACCAAATCAACTCACCTGACTTAGTAATTATAGTTACATTTGCAGTAATGCAATATTTAAACATTTAATGTTTGATCTAAGGGCAGAAATAAGTGAGGTTCATAGATACAGTGTTGCAAAAGAAGTTCCTACATTGATTATCACTTAAAAATATGTTTGTTGCTGCCCTTTATCTAAGCATTCTTTACTGATATACCTAAGAAATACATGTTGATACTAAGTCTTGATACATCAAGGGTTGCATATGAAATTGTGTATAAACAGTGAAGTGTACCAGAAATATTTCAGTAAAATGAATGTACTTACATTACAATAAGCAAAGGACAAAATTTGTTCAAAAACTTTTATTTACTATAAAGACAAAAAACACCAAAATAGGTACAAATTATACTATATAAAATTGGTTCAATGGGGTAAAAACTTTTAATTAAAAATATCTTGATATATTTAAAATAACAAAGGATACAATGAAGCCAAATTTCTTAACCCAGAGATTTCTGTAAAATTTGCTTGCACAGTAAAGTGCTAATAGAAGTTAGCCCTTAAGCCCTGGAAGTCTTAGGAATCAGTCATATAGCAAATATAATTTCATTGTGAAAGTGAACTTTGGTAGAAGAAACTCTATAGGACACCTGAGGTAGTAGAAACTGGAATAAACAGCAGTAGACGTTATTTACAACTTAAGTACCAAATAACATTAAGAACACAAAAAATAATTACACAATACAATTTTCAGTCCAGCTTTGATCCAAAGAAAATAAGAATATTACATCACATCTGCATTTTAAAAACACCACAATTACCAGCAAGCCAAGGGAAATGCAAACAAACTCAAACAAATGCATCCAGACACCTAGAGGCAGTCTGAGTTTGAAATGTGGTAGGCATGGTGATCTACAAAGTAATACTGATTAGCTGAGGTTCATCAGTTTATACAGTTTACATTTCTGCCAGAAGCAGTATTAATCTGACAACTGATCTTCCAGTACATGAATTGGCAAGAATGCATCCTTTAAAGCTTGCACATAAGAAAGACTTGAAAACAATCCTACTAGAATGAGAAATTCTAAAGTGGTCAAAAAAAAAGTCAAGTACAAAACAGTTAGAGCTACCAAACTTCACATTTCATATTATTTTTTTAACTCTTCAAAGTCTGCCAATCTTTGAAAACAAAAGGAATGTAAAATTTCCAAAAGAAACACATTCACAACTAATGACACTGCTTTTTTAATTAGTATGAGCACTATCATTCCTGTAAACTTACTTTCAAGATGTTTTACTTCCAATTTGTATTGTACATTTATAATGTACTATAGCTTATTTAGTTTGTCCTGAGTCTTTGAAAATAACCAATTATATTTCAGTTCAATGATCCCCTGGCATCTGAAGAGTTAAAAAATGAACAGTATATTTTTACAAATCGATTAAATACAATCAGTATTTGATTTAAAAAGATCCCCTTTCTTAAAAAAAGCAAAAGAAAAAAAAAGCTGCCATTTTCCTTCAGAATTACATGCATCAGAATCTAAAAACCTGCCTTTAAAATAATTTTTTTAAACCTGCTTTAAAAAAACACACTTGCTAAAAACACAAGTTATGCACTACAGGTGAAGCTTTACTTCACATTTTACTTTATCTTGCTTTTCAAGTCCAAGTTTGTTTTTTGTTAAAATAAATACCTTTCTTATGGTAATATTTTTAACATCCTCAAATTAAATTATCACTAATGTCTACAGTAAATAGATGATGTACGGCAGAAGGAAAACAGCAGGTAAAACTTATCAGCAGAGAATGTGACCTCAGTTTTGTTACACAAAAAATGAGATTTTCTCAATTGGCACCTACCCCCACTCCTGTATCCTTCAATGGGAGCCAGGTTTGGAGCCTCTGACATGAAACTTCTCTGCACAGTTTGTCAGAAGATGGAAAAAAAGGCTCAACAACTTTTAGTATGATTCAGACTAAGTTGTTTTATGCAGAACAATCTTTTTTCGCTTTCTTGTTTTTCAAATAATCTAAAACTATCACAGCCTTCAACACTGCCTTGTTGAAGGTGGCGTTTTATTTTATTCCAGATTTCCAGCAAATGTTTTAAAAACTCTTGTGTCAGCAAGATGTTCCATGACACAGCTTGCATCTTCTTCTAAAGGCTATATTAAAATATCACCTTTCCCTGAAAGTTAAAAATACAATGAAAACAAACTTGAATTTCAAAAGAAATTACATGGCCACCAGTAAATGCACAGTGAACCACAACTGCCTGCTCTTACTTTAAGGAAGGCAAAATCTTTTTTTTAAACTATCCACCAACGTTTGGATTTTTTACTTGGAAAAATTAAAAGGGACAGAGAGAGAACTTCCTTTTAACCAGTGCTGAAAACTGGCTAATTGCAGAGTCCTCTGCTTACATCTACATGATGTGAAAAAGAACAGTGATTGCTATATTAAAATAGATCCTGAGCCCGTCAGCTGCTAATATTGCTGAAAAGGTGCTCTAAATAAAATAAAAATCACTTATCTGCTAAGTAATCATGCAGATTTAATGAAAAATGCTTTTGTGTTCATAGAAAGCCAGATGTTTTAAAAGGCACAGTTTACAAAACTCTGCACAAGTTGTGAAATGTTGCATACTGAGCTTAGGTAAAGATCTCGATTTGTCAATCACATACTTGGGTAGGGTCCTCCACTGGCCTTAAGTCCTTGATGTATCTGTCACTAAGGCCAGCAGAACAACAAAATTTTCTGCGCTTAACAGCACTGCAAGACAGTTATTGTATATTCCATAGCATCTTCTTCAGTATATCAGCCTTACACATAAGTGGCTACCATGTAGTACGGAAGACTGGGTGTTTCAGCAGCTCTCTCGATGGGGGTCTGTCCTGAGGTTGAAGTTCTAAACACCGCAGAGTCACATCTTTCAAGCCAGGAGACAGATGCGTAGGGATTGATGGAGCAGTAGTCGCACTGGCAATCTGAACAAAGAGAAAATAACTTTTTTAGAAGTCACTGATTCTTAAGCCCCCTTTCCTCTCCCAGAAACCTTCCACAAGCTGATCATTTTCAGCCATTGAGTTACATTTACGAGCTTTTCTCCACTTAGCATATTTCCTATTGCAGTTTCGAAATTACATTACTGCTTTCATTTTATAAAATGGGTCTGAAGCTGCCCTTATGCCTCTTTCCCCAGCAACAGAGGTTCTATTGCCTTTCACTGTCTGTCTGTCCTTGCACTTTTCTCTATATTTTATTCTTACAGCAAGATTCTGCACTGACCATCTGCTGAGCAGGCCATAATAAAAGCTTGTATGCCACATATGGGTATTCTTTAGTCTACCAGTCGCCATCACTGCTAACGGTCATAAGTCAACATGGAAATACATTAAGCTGAGTGATGTTTCATTATTATATGTTAACCTGGGTATGCTCTCTTGCATTGTCTTGTCTTTATCTATTCAAAATCACTCCAAAGGGCAATCTCTCACAAAGACACAGATCACTCCTAATCAAATTATTTTTTATCTTCTCTAGCTAAGATAAGCAAGATCACAGAACGTTAGGGATTGGAAGGG
>NW_010190969.1:0-323 GCF_000695765.1 Mesitornis unicolor
CAAAACCTCCTCAATCTCCGTTTTCATCTGCCCAGAGGCTTTTACTGCCAGGGGTTCTCCCCCCATCCCCAAAATGCTGCACTCGGGCAATGTCCGAGCAGAAGAAAAGCTGCCATCAGATCGATGCCATCACGGAAACGATCTAAACCCCAAGATAATTATGATAACACTGATAACTATGACGACCCCTGGGCTGGCCTCGGGCTCAAGGGCCGGTTGCTCTGCACCAACACCCGGTGCAGAGGCGCAGGTTGGTGCCCACCTCGGCCGTGCCGCAGTCGCACTGCTCCCCGGGCTCCTCCACGCCGTTGCCGCAGGCGGGC
>NW_010190969.1:638-843 GCF_000695765.1 Mesitornis unicolor
CCTTGCTTTTGAAGAGATAAAGGTCTTTATTTCCAATTTAAGCACTCAATCCCTAATTTAATCGATATTTTTTCCTTCCTAAAGCAATATCAGCAGGTATTTCCGATTTACTGCAATTTTTGTGACGGAAACCGGCCCCAGACCCCGATGTCCCCCAGCGCATCCAAACCCCTGCCCCCTATCACCCCCCAAACCCCACTCACGG
>NW_010190970.1:0-5983 GCF_000695765.1 Mesitornis unicolor
AGGGAGGTCGGGGAGCTCGGGGGCCGGTCCCTGTCTGAGGTGGGATTTGAGCTGGACGGACACGGGCCGTGCAAAAACCAACCTGCGTCTCCCCCTTGGAGCTGATGTAGTGAAGAATCTTCATTCTTGGTCCTAAGGGAATGCCCATCTCTTTGAGGTTTTCCTCTGTGCACAGGAACTGGAAAAGCAGCAGCCCAGGTATTAATTAGCACAACTGAGGTATTTCTGTTCCCTGCATTCTGCTCCTGCTGCCCCTTTCAGAGACACTTAATGCACAAGCGATGCAGTACCAGGATGATGTGCACAGGGTGGGAAGAAAAGCAAAGAGGAAACCCAAGAGGCAGCAGAACAGGAGAGCTCCTCACCAGGGCCTGCCTGTCCATCTTCTCCTTCTCAAACACGTCGCAGTATTCGCACAGCTCCAGCTCCTTCAGGATTTCTTTCACTCCTTCGATGCCCCTGCTGCCTGTGGTTGCCCTGGCCGCCTGTGAACAGAGCCACCAGGGACCGTGGATTTTGCTGAGAACTCACCTGTTTTCCCCCATGCACTGCGGAGTCGCTCCCCAAGCAGCCTCAGTAGCAGGAGTTTGAGGCAGAAGCGACCCGTGGGTGCAGGCACCCCAAAAAGCGCATACCTCACCGCTGTGCTCGCCCTCCTCGGGATCCGCTTTCTGGTTGGTCAGGAGGTCAAACAAAATGAGCGATCCTAGAAACCAGGCGCATCAGCATCTCCAAGGGGAAAAGCCCCAAACCACCTCCTTTTCTGGTACCTCCCTGCTCCCTCGGTGCAGGTGAAGCCCCTTACCCAGGCTGTGCCCCGCAATGGAGACCCCCCCTTTGAAGAGCGGGTTCCTCCGCAGGAAGAGCTGGTACAGGCGGTTCATTTCGGAGGCCACCGTGTCCACGATGGTCTGGCAATAGGTGGAGCTGTTGTAAAAGAAGACGTCCAGGATGGTGTCGTTGATGAAGTGACGCAGGCGGTTGATGCTGGGCAAAGTGATCCGCTCCAGGTCGCTGTGGGGGGAGAGAGGAGCCAGGGAATCGTGTTCAGGGGTGCCAGTGAACCCCGGTGCGTTGCTGAAGCACGGCGTAAGGGCAGAGGAGGCTTGCATGGCCTCAAAGGGCATCACGTTGTCATCCAGAGCCTCGGCTCGTGCCAAGGCTGGAGGCAGAGCACGCTGCAGGCAGGAATAGGGACTGGGGTGATCCCCAGCAGCCTGACCCGCTCCATCCCCTCCATGGGGCCCTGCAGAGCCCCGAGTGCAGGCACTCGGCTTCCAGAGGCCGCAGCAAGGCCTGCATCTCCAGATCTGGATCTCCACGGTTTGGCCAGGAAAGGCAGAAGCCTCCCCTATGCAGCCGAGCACTGATCAGAGCAGGGAGCTGCTGCGCTCTGCAGAACCGGGGTGGAAAAGGACGGCGGGGAGGGGGTCTGCTGTGGAAATGCCCTGCAACAGGACCCCATCTGTCCTGCCCACCCCTGCACGGCCCTAAACACCCACGGCTTTCCCTTTCCTGCAGCGTCCACCAGGAAAAGCAGAGGTTACACCAAGGGGCTGTCGCTGTGCTCGGCCATCCCCGCAGACCCCGCCACGCAGGCAGCGGCGCTCTGGGACACTCACACGTCCACGCCGGTGGAGTGCAGCGCGCTGTGCCAGTTCACGGGCAGGAACTCGACGCGGCCGATCTGCTGCTGCTCCTGGGCCTTCCTGAAGTGCGCCTGCAGCATGCTGAGGGACACGCTCCTGAAGTCGTTCACTGCAAGAGAGACCAACCCTGCTGGGATCCTTGCTGGGATCCGGGCTGCAGCACCGGCTCCTAATGAGATCAAGGAAAAGATCATTACTGGGGCAATCCCACCAGGGTCTCTAATCGGCTGCCGCTACCCTAAGGCCTTGGATCTTTAACTGCAAGATCAGGCTCCATGTCCTTACGTGTGTGTTTACTGCGTTTCGCTGTCCCGTCTGTAACAAACCTCCTTCCCACACGGGCAGGGCTTTAGCACAGCAGCCGGGATAAAAAAGGCACTCTTAGGGATTTAAAGAAGCGTGTTGGGAAGAAACACAAAAAGTTGTGTGCTAGAAAGGGAATCCTCAGGGAGGAGATGAACTTGAAATGACTCGGTTCTGAGGGAGAGAGGCTGAGTTCCTTCATTTCAGATGGTCAGCAGCCTTAAAAACAGTTTAATCACCAGCACTGACCATCACCAGCACTGACCATCACCACTGACCGTCATCACTGACCATCACCACTGACCATCACCACTGACCATCACCAGCACTGACCAACACTGACCATCACCACTGACCATCACCACTGACCATCACCAGCACTGACCATCACCACCGACCATCACCACTGACCATCACCAGCACTGACCATCACCACTGACCATCACCACTGACCATCACCAGCACTGACCATCACTGACCATCACCACTGACCATCACCAGCACTGACCATCACCACTGACCATCACCACTGACCATCACCAGCACTGACCAACACCAACACCTGAGCAGGGCACTACTCAGTTGATCAAGCTCAGACAGTGACTTGGAAGATCTGTATCCAGTTTGGGAAACTCGCTGTTCTCAGCAGCAGCAGCGGAGCAGGGTGATGAAAAGTGGCTGCCCAAACCTTTGCAGATGGTGGGGTTTGCTGCATTCACGCTGCCCGCTGCGGTCGGCACGTTTGGCATTCGTGCAGCCAGCGCCAGTGTTGGGATGGTCCCGAGGCAGCTCTGACAGCGTTTGGCGCTGCCCGTGCACATGGAGCTCTGCAGCAGCACACCTACCGCACTGCACGATGCTCCGGAACCGGATGTCGCACGCTGGGCCGATGCCGTGCACCACGAACACCAAGTGGTCGATCTGCAGGGGCTCTCCTGAGGAGGAAAGAAGGGCTCAGAGGCATCGCTTAACGGGAAACCGAGCCGCCAAAAACCCCGTGCTCTGCAATAGTGGAGCCTCCCATCCCCGCCTCAGCAGGGCAGGAAATCCCTGCGTTAGGGCTGGTGTTGTGCAGGGGGTTTCTCATGTTTTGAACTGTCCTGCTAAATCCGGCTGTGCACCTTGGATGGATCTGGGAAGAAGCAAAGCCGCTCATCCCCAATTCTGTCACCGCCCTCACTGCAGCAGGGGTGCGTGGTCCCCGCAGTTCGCACCCACCCGGCCATGGGGCACAGGATGGGACAGGACCAGGAGGCTGTGCCCGCCCTGCTGAGCCACCCGACCCCACGTCGCTGCGTCTCCACTGGGCACCACGTGGAGCTGGGTCTTGTTCCCCAAGTCCCACACACCGCGGCTTGCTCACGTGCTGCCCTGAAGGCGTGCAGGCATGGGAAATGAAGGGGTTGGACAGGAATAACTGCTGGGAAGCCACTGGGAAGTGATAAAACGCCTGCGTCTACCACAAAAGGAAACTCTGCTCCTTTAGGAACACACATGCCAAGACCTCAGGGGTAGTTTTGGGCACTGCGGGGCTTTCAACAGCCCTGGTCTGAGCACAGGAGCTGGAAAAGCGCCACCTTCTCCAATCCTAGGAGGATTTCTGAAACCACTCGGTTCCTTTCGGCGCTAAATTCTTAGATGTGCACTTCATTTACAGGATCAGGGAAGCTTCCGTCAGTCCTTTTGAGTAACCAGGCTGGAAAGCAGAGCCTGCAGCCCTGGCTGGGAGGAAGGGAGAAGCGAGCTCACCGTTGGGGATCTCGGCAGAGATGTTTTCCACTCCTCTCTTCACAGTCCGGGGCCGCCCTTGCTCCGTAGGAGTGGAGCCCCAGTCGTCGGAGGAGGCAACCGGGTGGTAGTGAACCATGAGCTGTGAACGGGAGCAGCCCATCACTAGGGCTGGACGAGCACCACTGCTGCAGCAGAGGAGCACCACTGCTGCGGGCTGGGACCAGACGTGCGGTACAGCAGCCCGGGTACGAGCCCTGCGCTGGAAGGAAACCCTGAGGGGTGAAGCAGGCTCTGCTCTGGCGCAGGCAGGGGAGGGGAATGGGCAAAACCGATTTACCAGCAGACGTGGTTAGAAGAAATAACACAAGGACAGCAGCCATAACACAGAGCCGGGCCCTGAGCGCTGAGGATGCCCTTGCTGGTCACAAAACACCACCAGACCCCGCTCACCTTTGGGTTGTGCAGGATGATGACCTCCCTGCTCGGGGACTCCAGTTTCTTCTTCCACTCGTCCAGGGTCACAGCCACCATGTAAGCTTCCTGAGGAAAACAGCACAGAGCTTTTCCACCAATACCGAACCAACCGGGACATTCCAACCCGTTTTATGGTATCTCTTATCAATACACATTGCGAAAGAGGCAGAGAAATCAGCCAGGCCGAGCTGGAGGAGCAGCGGGGTCATCTGGGCATCGCCTGAGAGCATTTCCAAGAAGCTTTAATAACAGCAGCAGACTTCCCCATTAAAACCAGCATTTTTTGGTACAGCAGAATAGAGGTTATTGTAAAGATGTGTATTTTTTATACATCTTTTTCAAAGAAAAGCCTCCAGCCATTAACAGCACAGACGCTGAGGTCTCTAACACCACACAGCGGTCAGTGCAATGATGATTTCTCCTTGCATTCCCAACTCCCTTGGCGTTGCTGAAGCTCAGCGCAGTGAGGATGATACCCACAGGGAGAGCTGAACTGCAGGGGTCACAGCACGAGGTCACCAGAAACCACAGCAAAGCTGCAGCGGCGACGCCGCAAGCGCAGCCAGAGCCGCACGGCCCTGCCCAGGGCACCCAAAATGTGCGGCGGGAGGACGGCGACGAGGGCAGGAGGGAGGGCGCAGCGGCCGTGTTTAGAGTTACGGTAATCAGCTGCGAAAACCCCGCTCCAAAGCCTCTTTCGAGTTCATGTCCTCAGGCCTGGCTGCGGTGCCAGTTGCCCCGTGTGGATTTTGGGACAGCGGGGCCAAGTGTTTGACGGGGAAAAGTCAGGACGGGTGCTGCCAGGACGGGCGCCTTTACCTCCAGCTCCTCGCTGAAGCTCTCTGAGTAGGGGATGTACTTGTTGTCCTTGTCCCCCTTGTAAAACCAGGTGCAGCGCCGCACCTCGGACACCTCCTCCTCCCAGTACACGGCCACGCGCTGCCGCTTCTTCAGGTGCACGTCGTACCTGCCCCCCGACGTCGGCACCACCACATCTTCCGCGTCTCTCCCTGCAGGAACCAAGGCCCGAAATGAATCACGAGAGGAGCAGAGGGGAGCGTGACCGCGCCAGATCAGAGAGATGGGGCCACGTATGAGCCACGGACACCAACGTGGCGAGGGATAAGTGAACAGCATCAGCGGACAGCCCAGCAGAGACGCCCCGAGTCAAAATTCCCCCAGAGGCGAAGGTAAGATGAAGCATTAAGCTACAACCGTCTTCCTCTCTGGTTCAGGCATATATGGACTCTTCCTGCCTCGCTTATGTGGTAAAATGTGAATCTGGGGCTCTGGGATGAGCGTTGCTTAAAAGTAGAGGTGTGGGTCTGCAGCTCTCTAAGCCGTTCCCCTCTGAACGTGAGAACTCCGCACAGATCCCAGAACAGCCTCCAAATTCTGTCCATTCTGCTCCTGCCCTGCTGGCACAGCGCCCCGTGCCAGGCTGTGCTTGGCTGCGGCACCGAGCACCCTGATCCAGAACGTCCCGGGAAAGGGGGGGACGGGAGCAGCGAGCACCCCCATCCACACCGGAGAAATCTCCCCGGTGAATTTGTGCCGCCCTGGTAACGCTCCCCCGTCCGCTGGGCGCTTTGCAGTGTGATTATATATAATTTAGAGCAGATACATAAAATGAATGAGGTCAGATGCATCCAGACAGCGTAGTTATTTGTGTGTTGACAGCTCTACGAGTAGGCACATTGCCAAAAAAAACCTCCCGATTCAAATTTCCCGAGGGAAAATTTTGCATCCCATGCGGAAGCCGTGGATGTGCCTCCCTCCGGTACCCGGACAGCGCATCCCCTGCGCACACCTGATGCTCTCCCACC
>NW_010190971.1:0-542 GCF_000695765.1 Mesitornis unicolor
AGGGGTGACCTAAGGGGACCATGGGGACGGACACTGGGGATAACCAGGGGACCCAGGGGGACATTGGGGTGCCCCAGGGTGCCACCCCAAACCCCGCACACAAAGCAGCACAGGACCAGGATGCCACAACCGCTTCCAACACCGCCTCCCGGGACACCCCCCCAGGACCCCTTGGGGACACTTTGGGGACACCCATTTCGGGAGGGGGGGGCCAGGACCTGTCGAAGGCCTTGACGCGGCCCAGCAGCTTCTTGTTGTTGCGGCAGTTGATGAGGACCTGGGTGTTGTTCTTGACCGACTGGGTGAGCACCGACAGCGGCCCCGTGTTGAACTCCTCCTCCTCGCGCTTCTGCAGCTCCTCCGGCGTCATCTCGCTCTTGGGCTTGTTCAGGAGGCTCCTGCACGGGGACAGTGAGGGGACAGCGTGGGGACAGCGTCGGGGGGCATCAGGTTGGAGGTGGTGGAGGGAGATAGATGCTGGGGATGTGGGGCTGGGGGTGGCAGGGGACGGTGGGATGGGGTACGGGGGTGCTTGGGGACAG
>NW_010190972.1:0-3405 GCF_000695765.1 Mesitornis unicolor
TTTGGGGGGCGGGCAGGGGGGTTCCAGCCCCCAGCTCCGCTCAGCAGCCTCATTACAGACATCACATGGACAAATGCACCACCAGCCAGACCCAAATTTGCCTTATTTTACCTCAATAAAGCCCATGGGGAGGTGGGGACAGGCACCCTGATGTGGTGCTCCCGTGGAGGGGGCATGGGGCAGCTCCCAAAAATCACAGCCCCCCCAGTGAACCCGGAGCAGGGAAGTTTTGCCTCAGTCTGCGCTGGGGATGCGGACAAAGCACGGGGTCGGCGTCGGCTGGGGATGAAGTTCGGTGAGGCGCACAGAAGTGCCCCAAATTTCCCAGCAAGCAGCCCCCTGCTCCTCCGGGGGTGACTGAACGCACCACGCAGTCCCCGCTCAGCACTGGGGGAAAATCAGAACTAAAAACCCCAAACCCGAGCAAGGTGAAGGACGGCTCAGGGGAGCAAAATTTCATCTCTGCCTTTATTTGCAAATCAAGCAGCGGCAAAATGACCCCCGCAGCACCTTCCCAGCGGGGAAGGCATCGATCCCCAAAACACAGGGGTTGCTGCACGGGGGCTGAGCACCCCCAGACCCAAAACCCCCTCATTTTCAGAGCAGGGAACCAGACTGATGTGCTCTTCTCCCCTGTCCGAGGGCAGCATCAGTGCTGATGTGCTGTATCTCTGACAGACGCTGCGGCGCGGGGGGGAGTCGCAATAAATCCGAATTTTTGAGCGTGACAGCCCCAAAAACCCAGGGGCAGAGTCCAGACCGTGACCCAAAACACCAGCACCTTTATTGCTGCAAAACCCCCGGGCAAAGAGGCTGCAGGGAACGTTTTCCGATGTATCGCTTACACAGCCGATGAACTGAACGTGGTTCCACCAGGAATCGCTCCCGTTTATTGTGGGGGGAGCACGGGGAGGGGAGCTGCTCGTGCACGGCACAGCTAGGGCGCAATTGGGGAACACCCCCGTTACCCGTGTAAATAATTAACACCTATAAAATAACACGGAGACGGCAAAAACGGCTTCGCTGCCGCGCCGACAGTGAAAACACATCACAGTTTTCCCGCTGGAACGTTTATCGACGCCTTCCAGTGATCAGGGGATGTTGGGGGACCTCTCCCGCTCGTCCCTATTGATTTCGGTCCCCACCGACCTCATCAGTGTGCGAGGCAGCGCCTGTCATTCCCCGCCACCCCCAAAACCCAGCGCTGTCCCCGCTCCTGAAAATGCCGAGCGCTGCCTTCGCTCCTGAACCACGAAGTGCTCAATCCCGAGCCGAAACAGGAGAGCACGGATGCAGTTACGCTGCGTTTCCCCTTAAAATTAAACTTTTTTTCAAGGGTAATCCCCGTTATTTTCGTCGCCGCCACAAGAAACCGCCAGGAAAGGGACCCTTTTCGATCAGGTTTATTGGCTCATGCTTTCGGCTCCGACTCCGTGAAGAACAAGGCACGTTAAAGACACCCTCCCACTGCTGCAGGAACGCATGCGGCTCATTCCGTGTATCAAAAGTAATAAATAGACGGCAGTAAAACACCAGGACAGCTACAGAAGGGACGACCCAGCCCCGACCCGACAGGGACCCCAACCGAACATGCAGCGGGCGCAGCTCCTTGAACCCTGGGACACCCGCCCCCCAGACACAGGTAACACAACACACCACACTCCTGCTCTCCCAGCGCAGCACAGCGCAGCGCAGCGAGGTTTTACAGCTCTTCCTGTGGTGCATTCACAGGAGAAAACGCCAAAGGAAAAGGGAACGATCCCGGAAACAAACGTGAGGTGGTGAGAAATAAATGCTGCGATTTTCCACGTACGTGTTCAGCTCTGTGGGGAAAACACTCAGGAGAGAGGGGAGAAGCGCGCCACAAAGTGCCCAAGCAGCAAAGCAAACTCAGCCTGGACAGCACAGGACCCCCCAAATCTGCACCCCCAGTGTGGTGAAAGGAGCCAGGAGCACCCCTGGGGTACCCAGGAAGCTGCTTTAGTAACTCTTAACAGCGCCTTTTATGGGGGAGAGGAGGAGATTTCCTCTTCAAACCGTACAAGAGAGGTTAAACAAAGCTATTTACACTGCTTACGTGGCCTGGAGGAGGTCTCGTTACTTTTGATTGACTTTTTACCCTAAAATTATCATCAATAGCAGAATCCCGAGCTCCTTCCCGCGCCCCCTGCACCCCTCTATCCAACACTGCACGCCCTATAAAATCCATCATGTGTCCCCATGGGAACAGCATTTTGGGAGCACACAACACCCCCCGTCCTTCCCGTGCCACGTGCGAGCACCCCTCAGCATCTCCCTTCTGGGTACGCAGTGGTTTTCCCTCTGAAGGCCGAAATCTTGGCTGTCCCTCGCTGCGCTGGCACCTTCACCAGCGCAAGTGGTGGCAGCAGTGAAAACACAGCGGATTTTACACCCCCGGGGCTTGCGACACCTCAGAACCGAGGTTGTTTGAGTTGGAAATCAGTGTTTGTGCCCAAAGGATACAACAGGATGGCAGATCCACCCATGAGCCGCTCTTATTTCACCCTTGCCTTGCTCTACACCAGGCAGAAACCCCCACCCGACCCCAAACCTCGGCAAACTGGGACCAGAATGGCCAAGAGCCGGGTACGACGCGGCTGGAAACAGCTCAGAAGTGCTCCTATTGGTTTGTTTTTTCATTGAACTGCTGACAAAACAGCCCTTTCGCTCCGATAGAAAAGTTAGGAACGCCAGACGGATCGCGGCGTTTCGCTTTAGGAAGTTCTAAATAGATTAAGACTTGTGCTGTCCCAACTTGCCGGGTCTGCCCAAAACGGGGACAGCACCGACCCCAGCCGCCCAGCAAAGGAGGCTCATTTTTAGTATCGTGGGAGCAAGGAAAGCTGTCCCTGGCTTTAAATCACCAGCTCGGGTGATCCACCAAGACCTCGCAGTCATCCAGCTCTGCACTGCTGGTGTTTCCACCTGGCCACGTGCTGGTACCACTGAAATAACAGAGCAGCCCAAAAAGCAAAGCCAACCTCTGATCCCGACCTTCCGGGCCAATTTTTGGGGCACCATCGCCAATCCCAGACACGGGATCGTCGCTCTCTTGCTCTGTTGAGGGCGGATTAGCAGCTTTTAAACACCAAAATCTTTGCAAGACTCAACGCAGGCGAAGGCAGGGAACCCTTTCTGTCCTCTTTAGAAGGTAAAGGTGGTATCAAAGTTAACGAACAAGGCAGCAACGCACCCACATCGTCCTCGACCGCATCCCCCGACTCTCGTTAACGAACTGGGGCGTACAAAGATTACCCGCTGCGAAGGCCACGTACTGGAGAGTTAATGACAGAAACCATTGACAACGCAAACGAACGCACCACTGTACTCGTGCGAGAGCCGCCCCGACGGCCACACCGCCGGTGCTGCGCAGGGACGTCCGGA
>NW_010190973.1:0-16122 GCF_000695765.1 Mesitornis unicolor
AGAAAGAGAGAGAGAGAGAGAGAGAAAGAGACCACTCTAGTTTCTCTGAACTGCAGCACAAAGTACACCTTGGGTTTCAACACAGTGCTTTTATCTACCACCAGGTTGCAAGTGGGCTTCTTTTTTTGACTGCCATTTTAATGTGAAAGTAAATTATGTAGATAGGCACTCTTGGTATTGAGTACCTTTGTGCCAAATTTATTTGGTTTGCTCTCTCCTGCAGAAATCTTCAGCTTAATTGTATTATGGCTGCTATTACAGAGCAGCTCTCCCACTAGCACCTCTTTAACTAGGTCTTGTGCAACAACTGAAATCAAATCAAGAACAGCACCTTTTCTTGTGGGTTTCTAAAGACTAGCTGTTCTGGGAAGCTGTCATTTAATGCGTCAAAAAATTCTTTCCAAATCCCAACTTGATGAGGCATTTCTTCAGTCTACATGTGAGTAGTTGAGATCTATTACTATCTGTCCTAATTTTGCAGATTCTCTGATTTCACTTAACACAACATTTCAGCCTCGGGACCACAGCACATTGGCAGCTACTGCAGAGGGTAGTCATTCTGAAACATGACGACTATTCTTACCAGAAGCCATTATCAGAAAAATGTTTAGTCCTAAGGAAAGTGATCAAGGAGGTCTTTGTGACAGTCATTTGCAGTACAAAGTACAAACATGTTTCTAAGTCTAGTGATAATACAATGTGTACAGCATGTTTTTTGTTCAAAAGTGTTTTGACACCTCTATCACGAGTCAGTTCCAGACTTCAAGGCTGAAATTTTCCCAACATGTATGTGACTTCTTTTCTGTCAATGTGACATCATCGACCTCATGTTCGTGGTACATTCCTGGCCTCTGGTTTAACGACAGCTGAGATTTTAGCATACCTTCATTGAAATGAGACAGGCTGCTGCTGTGCAGCTACTGAGTCATCAAATCATCTCCACAATCTCAGTGTTGAAATTGGTTAGAACAAGGATTAAACAGTCCAAAACCAGAAGAAATTCTCAGAGATGGCAAGTCTACAGAGGCCAGAGCCACAGAAAAGTACCATATTAAGACTGCACAAAATACAGATACTAAACTTCAACAGCAGTAACAGTTTGGACACAAGTAGGCCTTCTGTTGGTAGTGACTCAAAAAGCTATAGGCAGGCTATGGGAGCTGTTTCATAATTAAAGTGAAATTCTACATCAACATATGACCATGTCCACCTGCTATACCACTTCAACCTCCAGCCTGAAGAAAAGCCTGGACAAGCTGGGGTGAAGCATATCATAACCAGCTGATATTCTCCTTTGGCCCTCCCTCTTTTTCACCTGTGACAAGAACGTCAGCCTGAGACTTGACATTTTCTGTCCCCCTTCTTGAGCTGGTAATTTTACAAAAGGGCAAGTCCATTTTCTTCCAAATACCAAACAAATTTCATTAGAGTGTATAAAGACAGGAGAGTGAAAGGAACTGCTGAAAAGGTAACTAAAGAGGGTACTTAAGCCTTTCTAAACTAAGCCTCAAGAAGGGAGTCACGTATGTTCAGATGCACTGGAAGCACCAAGACCTCCCTAGACAGTTATATGGGTGCCTTTTAGAGCTTCCCTCTGCATATTAAGTGTCATGGTAAAATCACTAAATAGAAAATTAGTTCAATTTAGCTCAAACCAGAACATTGAGGTTTCCTCTCTTGGCCTATCCAAGTCTCCTTTTAAAAACCTTAACTCAGATGAAAGGGACGCTGGCCACTCCGTTCTGCTCTTCTTCTGTAGCCAAGCATTTAGCAGCCAATGAATCAAGAAGGTGATGCAAGCTGAACACCATGGGAACTGGACCGGCTTTCATCAAAGTGCCAAGAGCCACGGGGGTAAGATTAATGTAAAAGTGCTAACTAAGAAATACCTTCTTGTAGGAATGTCTTTTGTCCCAGTGCCTGTCACACTAGCATATAGAGACATACAATGGTCACTTTCTGATTTATTGTTGAACAGCAAACATAAGGATTCAGTAAAAAGAAAGATAATCAATGCCACACAATGGAGAAGAGCATAGAGCTGGGCATTACCCTTGCTTTCCAAATTCCAAAGGGCACTAAAGTTTATTCTGGTTTGTTCTTGTACAGTTTATATTTGCATGCAGCATTTTGTTCCCTGAAGTATATAATTTCCCTGTCTTGTTGTATAGCACAGTATTTACATCCACACTAGAAGATAAACTGGAGTTACTCTGGAGTTACCAGAGTACTCTACAGAGACCAAGAATTTGTTCACGTAATTTACCACAGTTATACACTAGAGTATTTTCTGTCCTGTTGCTGTATCTAGCAGCCTCTTCATCCCAACAAATAGGAATAGGTGCAAAACCTATTCATTAAAGAAGCCATGTAATCATTGTCTAACAGACTCACAGAAGTAGTCATACAGACACATTGCTTACTGTATGCTGTTGAAAATATTACATGGAGGAAAAAAAATAAACAATTGCGTGGTGCTTAGCTCATTTAACTGGCAAATACTCAGCAGTGTTATTTCTACATATTTGAGATCTGATACAGATATTATTCATAAAGGTTAAGTAGTCATATTTTGGGTTAAGATTTTCTACAAAAACCAAACTTTTATCTTACACAATTCGCTATTGTTTCACAGCTATTTTGCTATTGCCTACTGACAATAGAGTCGGTTCTGCCCTTTAATTTCCTTGGGGGGAAGGGGAAGAAAAAAAAAAAGAAAAAAAAGATGCAGATAAATTCCATTTGCATTGAAAATACAATTGCTTGTTCTGTTCCTTAGTGAGAATGCATTGTGGACACTATACACTATAGAAATATTCTCCATTTATGAATTCCTTTTAAATGCCTGCTGTAAGCAGCCCAACAACATGGTACATCTCCACAGCTTATTTGTGCCTCACTAGACTTCAGAAAGCTCTGTTAATTGCCGTTTTTTTGTTTGTTTTGTCATTCTTACCCCCCCCACCCCCTCCAAGAAATAGAATTTCAATATTAATAACAAGTAGGTACCTTTTTGCAGCAGATGAAAGTGTTTCTTTTCTGGCAACAGAAACGGAGGAACTGTGGCTTGTTTTCCTGCTTCCTGTACTCCCATTAGTTATACAGGACATAGAGATAGCTTCTCGAAGGCTTGGCTGACCTAGAAAAAAAAAATAATTGAAAAACACAAGGTTTTACAGCTGCATCCAAAGATCCACCTGAAAAGCGTAGTCTCAGATGCAGACCTGTTAATCACATGGTAGCAGACCCAGCATTCAGGACAACCTGAATAGATAGACTAGACAGCCTCTTTTCAGTGACACATACTCATGAAAGCCTTAACTTTGGCAGCTGGAGACAGGAGACCTGGGACATTAAGACAGGCAAGAATCCGCTCTGCTGGGGGTCAGCTTCTCTACTGCCACACTGCCAGCAAATACTTTAATTCATCAACACGACACATCTCTTTCCAGCTGTGATCCTCAGGGAGAATTATAGGTTACGGCTAGCCTGGGAAAGCTGGTAACTCCAACAGCAACTCCTGATTATTTCAACTCTGTTGTTCAAAACCATCACAGCTCAGATAATAACACTTGAGGTTTGTGGCTTTTGTTTGTTTTTTTTACTAATGTCCAAAGAAGCTGCAGAAAGAAGTCCTCTCTATACTGAAATAATTATTAAATTATTTAAAGGTTGTGATTCTAAGGATTCAAAAATCAAGTTTTTCATCTTGCTTACAGCTTCTTAAAAGGTATTGACTTCTGAGTATATGCACTATGGTATAGTTATTAAGTTTCTGATACAGTTTGCTCTGTAGAACACCTGCCACATCCAGTGAACATTACAGACTCCCTCTGGGGATGAATCAAGACTACATGTGAAGAAGGCTGTTGTCTGTCAGATGCCCACTTCACTCATTGCAGAAGTTTGAAACTATGCAGTGAATGTGGGAGGGGACTGCAAGGAAGACGAGGGGGAGTGAAGGCTCTTCTATTTAAAGAGTTGAAGGCTAGCCTGGAAATCGGCTCCCAGACCTGGCTCTGCCACAGACTATCAGCAAAATAGCAAGGCATTTTATTTGAACCTGACATTTCACCCTTTCCCACTAATTGCGTGCCTGTCTTATTTCTAAGGTCTTATTCAGAAAAGAGTTTTCCCCTCTCCTCCCCACCGAGTGCTAAATTTGTGGGTTACCCCCCTAAAGCATTACATGTCCCACAAAAATCACTTGGCTAATCTCACATTAAGCATCCAAAAATTAGCGGTCACTTTTGACGTCATCTCCGTGCCACATCCTCATTTCACAAAGAGCAGGTTGTTACTGCATCTCATGAGGTTGTGATATTCAGCCACTCTGATTTCACCAACAAGCATGAAGGACACGATTGAGAGGAAAATAACAGGTCTGTGTTCATGGCAGGCTTGGAATAGTGTGAGATAGAGAAGGCATGAGGCCACACATTGAAGATAAAAGTGAGGAGTGAAAAAGCAGCCAGGGAGAATTGATCGCTCTGTGCACTGAGGGCAAACTCGCACAGTTACATCATTCAAACAATACAAGCATTTGGTCCATTTGTCACATTGCAGCTCTATCAAGCAAGTTGAGAGGCAAATTAATACTTATTTTAAACAAGCGCTTTACATATGAGAGATACACATCAAGGGAATATTACATTTCAGAACTATTTGGATGAAGGTAGAAATGGGCTGACGTGCGCTAACCATACACTGCTTCAAATGCGCTGAGCAGCATGTAGCCAACATCTGAAATTCAGATCAGGAAAGCCAAAAGGAGCATGCAGAATAACCCAGACAGAAATGAAGAACATAAAGACACACTTAAATACAGAAACACTGATCATTGTTGTTCTTCCTAAATTCTGCATAAATCCACTTCACATGATTCCTTCCAACTTTCTTAGAGACTATTTTATTTGCAATGTACGTATTTGAAATAGAGATTTTATTTTAAAAGTTAAGACAGTGTACAAATCCCCTAAAACTCAAGAGATTTTTTTTACCCCCTCCCCACCATGTGTAACTTAGATGCAAGAACAAAAGCGCCTGAGCTTAAAAAGCACTTTTAGTATCAGAAGCCTATAAATTAGCTTCTTTTCTTTTCGGTGACAAAGTAAACCATCTTCTTTGTGGAGATGCACAATATCAAGGCCTATGATTCACTCTTGCACTGCAGATGACCTTAACATCTCCGTCTGCTCATCGTAATAGATCAATGACTTTCCAACCAGCACTAGCAAGGCTTTCCAGAAACGTGAACCAGGAGACATAATAGCGGTAATTCTCAGTGTGGCGGGGAAAGCATTCAGCAGAAAGTGTAATGAACAGCAGTGCTACAGACAGGGCACAGGAACTACATAAGATGGGGAACAAATTGCTCAGTTTTCTCTAGCAAGGAGCACATTGCTGTTTTGCTCATTGATGGTATCTAGAATTCCCCCTGCTAAGTACAAAAAGCAATAGTTCCTGCTTACATCCATGGACAAAACTGACGGCACATAAAACTGTACATCAATGTATACTTGTGACAGGAATGTACTCCGCTCCACACAACGATGAATGTAATAATTACAACAACAACAACAACAACAACAGATCTGTACAGCTGTTGTTGGGTTATTCGTTTTTCAGTAAAGTGGATGAGTACTTTCTAATTTCAACAGGTGGCATGCAAAATTAAGTTAGAGATGAACATTTTTTGATCAAAGTTAAAAACAATTTTTGCAAAATTACTAACAATTACACAAAACCCTGATCTCCTCAATCATCAGTTTCTTGAAAAAGTCACTGAAATATCTGGACACAGACCAAAACATCAAGATTTAAGAAAAACTGCACTGACAGATTTTTTCCAAGTGTCAAAAATTTATCAGCTTTCTTCCACTCCAGAAGAAAACCTTGGTCAGTTAAAAGTCAGTCTTCATGACTTTTAACCAGGGCATCTCTGCAGTCAAAAGATGTCAAAAATTAACAATACTATAACCTTCTTCATTGTCAGTCCTTCATAGCAGTCAAGCAACTTTGCTTCAGAAACCTGGGAAGCGGCTCAGTAGAACACAAGTTCCAGATCAATGGACTAAACCAATTGAGTTCTCCCAGCACTCGGACTGCACATCTCTGCCAATATCATGTCATACGTCACCTGCTAGCATAAACAGTCTGAAACTTTTCAGACTGAATAGCACTCAGCTTTATCTGTTAGTCTGGAACAAAAGCCAGACATAAACTGAATGTAAAATGAAAGGCAGTATATGGTGACCAGGATTAAAGCCAAATTGTCAGAGATCAAAGTGGTAAAAAATGTCTTTTATAGATAATGGATTCATCTCTGTTCTGATAATTTGCATAGAATAGTATCTGTTGAGTTCAAAAGAAGCTTTTCATTAACATCTGTCAAGTAGACAAGTGTGTGAATGGAAGATAAGTAGGATTAGAAAAAAACAGACCACAGCAAACCAAGAATCTGTTTCCAAGTCTTTATCAGCCCTGATTAAGCTAACTGGGGAAAAACTGAAGCCAAGCTGTAAGACAGTGGTAAGTTTTGAAAATGTGTGTCCTGTGATAACATGATAGCTTTTCTTTCCAAATAACCTTAGAATACTTCATTTTCAGCAAAACTTGACAGAGATCTCTGTATTTCAAATATATTACATGCTTATGGGTTTTGTGCAAATAAAAGTGATGGCTTGAAGGACAGAAACCCGATTTAGTACTCTTACTAAGAAGCTTAGAATGTGTGCTCAACCACACTATTAGTCACCAGCAAACCCACACAGGTGAGCCGCAGAAAAACAGACTGAAATAGTTCTAAGTGCAGCAGAACATAAGATTTTATCTGCACTTCCTTCCTAAAACAAAGACATCAAAAATGAACTAGAAATTATAAAAAATCCTAAACTTACTTCAAGATGTTCCAATAGACTGCATCAAAGCAACTAACTGTAGTCACTATTTTGCTTCCAACATTTCAGAGGAGGTCAAGTCCCTCAGCTCATGGAAGATGCTGGCAAAGAAATAGCTTGGGAGAAAGAAAACTCCTTTCAAAGAGAGTACTGTATTCTGAAGAAGGGGAAAATTTTCTTCAGCATTTTGTTTTATTCAACTACTTCACTTACATAAAAAGAGTCAAATTCTGATTGAGACTTCTTAAGTAGAAAACGTGTTCTCTTTTTCTATCACATCATCAAACGCTACAGGTCACAACAAGATACCAGCTCTCAAATAATGGCCAATATAAATCAGGAAAATACAATTCAGTTCACTGCCTATGGGTTATACTTCACCTCATTTAATAACCCAGTTTTAAGACACAATTAATTTCTGTAACTTTATTATTCTTACAACAACTATACCTAGCTGAAAAAAATTCACATGCTTTTTATACTTAAACATACATTATTTATCATTTCCTACTAAAAGGAAAAGAACTATCTGAATAGAGGCATGTTAATATTCAACAGCTTGAGAATATACAGCTAATGCACAAACATCTTGAGATGCATCTCTCCCAATAGGTAGATAAACTAACTACAAAGTTAAGAATAATTAAATACTTAAGATATTTCCTACAAAATTCTGACAGCTAGTGACTTACTGTCAACATATTTCTAACTATAACTGATTCTCTCAGAGACACAAAACTAGTTTTACAGGTGTCATGCTCTTAAGACTCTAAGGGAGACATTCCCCTGCTCCTACGCTCGGCTCCTTAGGCAGATCTTTTAAAACCTACTACCCAGACTAAAGACTTCCTTGGTGCGGAACAGACAACAGCTTATTCCACCCACACAGTCCGTTTTCTCCTTCCTCCCCAACACTTTATTATTTGGCTGTAACTTCCCAGAGGCACCATCTACTTCCTCAATCAACTGCCAAATGAGCTATGTACAAGCGAATGAAATAAGATGTTCACTATGGTATTCTGAAACAATTTTATATCCTCTGGCAAACAGTGACGAAAGAGCTACTCGAGTGTTATAAACAAGTCAGTTTTTATTTGAAAAAAGGTAGTAGTACCATTTAACTCTTTCAACATCACAATTCTTAGTTTAGGTAGCATCATGGGGTACAGCAGAGTACTGAACTTACAAGAATCATAGTACTGGAAAACACAATCTTGAACCTTTCCATCAAACAAAACAGTCCAAGTAAGAGACAACATCTAACCTCATTTGAAGGAGTCTTTACTCCTTGCTGTGGAAATAAGTTTTCTAAAACCTCTCAGTTTTATTTCTTGCTGTCACCTCAGCAGTGTCTTTGAAGAGAGGTTTTTCACAGGCTAAAAAGAGGTGCTGCTAACAGACTGAAACGTGCTGAAACGGCCAAATCACGATCAAGTTTTTGCTGATTTTTCTCATTCTGAAGTTGGTAGCTCAAGTGCAAAAAGACATCTCTTCTTCCTTTGTATCAATTTGAATGTGTTGCGTATCTGGTGAGCTAATTCTGTTCTTATTTTTCTTCTCCCTCTATTTTAGATTGACAGATTGAATCAACCATAGATGAAGCTAAATTTTTTTGCATTATCCTTGTAGTCTTTGGGGTTTCCTCTCCCCCACATTTCTGTTGCATGCTTAGTGAAGAAAAAAAACCAAACCATCACATGGGCATGAGTAGATTATTTCTAACGAATGGGCTATCAGTCAGGAGAGGTTACTACCGATGCTTTTGTCTGTCTAACCCTGTCTCAGAAGCAAACTGCTCTTCAGAGAGGGACAGGTGATTTACAAACTGTATGTGCTAAGCTAAAGGGTGAGATTTTTTTAGCCACTTCAGTGCCTCCTGGTAAAGCATGAAGTGGAGATACTGTATGAGGGAAATACCTCTATAGTAGGGATTGCAACAGGTTTAGCACTTGTCTGTTAGTGCACAGTGAAAAGCAGAATGGAAGTGTTCTGCATTTGGCTCATTTCGCTCTAGTATTTCTCAATGCAAAGTCATTCTAAAAAGAGAAAACCTTTTCAAAATAAAAAGGCCATGATGCTACTTCTCCATCTCTGCACACAGCTGACAATAACTACACAGAGGAGCTCTACCAGGTCTAAAGATAGTGCTGAGGATTCTTAGGAATGTGAAAGGCCTCAATCAGGCAACAGGTCCCCAGCAGCCACAGTTCAGTGGGACTGTAGTGTGAGTGAGTTTGTGCTGTTGGTTTGTTTGTTTTGTTCTGCTTTGTTTTTTCCTTTTCCTTCTGTCTGTCTGTTTTAATAGGTGGCTCAGTAAGAAGTTTTTCTTTGGTGGGAAGTCCTTTGCTTTTGGCAGTTCTGCGCTCCTGTTGCCGCATGTCTCTGCTGTTGATGCGTGATTGATGCTGTTAACATTCACAAGAAGTTCCAAAAACAAAGATTACCTGGACATCGAAGAAAAGGAAAGCATAAAGCAGTCTGGTACTTGTGGCTGCCAGCAAGATAGATTGGCTCACGGCTGGTGCCTGGTAAACCTATTAAAATCTTCCAGGGTGTCAAAATGTGTGTAACAGGAGAGTTCATCCCTCAGGCTCTGGGTGTGGAGACAAGTTTGTGGCACACAATGGCACCAGTAAAATATCTCATACTAGTCATATCGCTGGGGTATGAGCTCTTGCCTGAAAAATGGCCATCTACCAGAAAGTACATCCGATGTCTGCCTGTAGAGAAACAAAGAGTTCATGTCCTTTTTCTGGACTCAGAAGTAATAAGGAAGCTTGACAGAGGTTAAACCTTTG
Organism: Mesitornis unicolor; assembly: GCF_000695765.1. NCBI lineage: Eukaryota > Metazoa > Chordata > Aves > Mesitornithiformes > Mesitornithidae > Mesitornis > Mesitornis unicolor. Next base: position 9,698 of record NW_010190973.1, read on the forward strand.
GAAGAAAATTTCCTATTGCTTGGAGAATAATTGATATCAAATAACTCGTATAAAAAGTCAGCTCAAAAAGTGAAATTGAAGCAGTGGACAGCAGTTTGCAGAGGGTCTCCCATGGCAATGCAGACTGGCAGACCTAGAGGTGCTTAAAGTCGTGATCTTGGGGACCTGCAAAGGCAGTTATCTACTGGAGATGCAGATTTTATTTTCTTTTTCTTTTTCTTGTGTGGTAGATTTTTATAATATAGAGAGAGTACTTTCCTCACTTTCCTGCTCCCTTCTTTGGTGTGAAACAGTGTGACTCTTCAATAGGAAATACCATAAATAGTATCTTGCATCAAATTCCATCTCACTGCACTAACATAAGCAAAGAACTTAGAGATGTAATTAATTAAAGATGTCATTTTTATCTTAACAATGGTTCCATTTCAATAACACTAAGTAATTTTGCTTTATATTAAAAAAAATTGAATTCAGGTGTTCAGCAAGCTTCATTAGTGAAAGCATAATTGAAAATATTGAAAATGGTTTGCATTTGTGGTTTTATTCTTAACATATTTTAATGCGCAGGATTGTTCTAATAACTGGGTATGTTTATGCTGTCTAATCAGTAAATGTTAAGGAACAGAAATCGGAAGTGTAGATAGGAAAATGCTTATGGTAGAGGTAGGATATAGGCTCTTATCTATGATACTGAGACTAAACTAGCAAGCTTGTGTCATTTTGCTCATGGGAATAGTTCGATTGAAGCCTGCGGGCTGTATGCTTACATAACAAACAGTGATACTCTTGAGGTCTTAATGGATTTTTCAGGTATTGGTTTTAATGCCATCTGCTCTTTTGGCATTAAATTTTTTCTACATTTCTTCCAATCTTCTCCTCTGCTGCCTTTAATATTTTCTTCTTCTTCTGCTACACTTACTATTCTTGAAATTCTTCATCTATTTTACTACATATAAATAATTTTATTCTAGAGGGCATTAACAAACTAAGGGTCACTACCTGGTTAAACCAAATTTTAAGGAAAGAGAAGTGAAGAAGAAGAAAGTTCTCGTTCTTTGAAGAAAATATTCAGAGCACTGTAGAGGAGTGTTTTTCAGTTGTGGTATCCTTATTCTTTTTCCATATGCTTCTTACAGTTTCAGATACGTTTTGTGCATTTGTGTGTTTTTTTTTAGAACAGTGTGGGCAAATTCTCCTGAGTGGTCAGTATTTACCTCACTGTGTTGCCATACTTCAAATTAAAGACATCTCTCTCAATGTATTCGGAAATAAATATGCATCTATTCTCTTTGCTCATTATTTACGTCAGCATGTATTTAAAGGGTGCTGTAGAGATAAATACTTCTGTGAGTCAAAGCCTCAGCATTTTTTTAAGAAAACCTACCTATAATACTTACCATGAAACTGCAGTTGTTGTAATGCACAAATCCAGATTCTTGACAGGATCATGAACACCCAAAAGAGTATGGGAGGAATACAATAAACTTTGCAGCAACCGTGACTTGACTAGTAAGAGCCTGTTATGTACCCATAAAATACTTCAAAGAAAAATTAACAATTACTTCCTTGAAGTATTATTTTTGCATGACAATTCAGATCTTCTGCCAATCCTACTCATTCATGAAAATGATACATTTCTCTTTGTTAGAACATTTAAACAGTTCTTTAACTGTTGAATGAACTTAAAATACAGAAATCAAAAGAAGAACTTAAGGTATTGCAAAAAGCTATGTATGAACTTGTTTTGAAATATTTATTAACACATTCACATTTAAGTTTAAGTCAACATTAATCTGAACAAATTCACCTGAATAACTTTGTATGGCCTCAAGACCCCCAGAGTTCCAGTAAGGAGATGGCCCCAAGGCATTTTGCAGAACACAGCACATTTGCCCTGCCTCTGCACAGAGTTTGCTGGGTATTAGAGAGCTTCAAGCCCAAGGTCTTCAGCCACGTTTGTGCATATCCCAGCTCCTCTGCATGTAAGTGAAAGAATAAGATCCTATGTTGCACACATTTTGCCCACAGTTATCCACTTGGACATTTTCTTTTTGTCATAATGGACAGCAGACAGCAAAGACAGATTTAGTCAAAATGCTTGCTAGAGTTCTATTTACAGAGAGTTAGAGAAGGAAGTCCCAATCTCAGTGAGACCAGAGATGCATATTGGGAAGATAAAAGCTGCATTTATAAGCAGAGATAACAACAGTCTACCATTTAGCAAGCAACAGAGAATGGCAGAATTCAGAGCCCAAGTCAAATAAGCATCATCACTTCCTTCCATCTGGCAGAGAGACTGCAAAAACACTTAATTAAGGAATGTGATCTAGCGGCCACATCTATAATAATTCAAACTTTCAGTGTTTTCAGCTTCTGCATTTTCAGCCTGTATAATGCAGCCACCCACATAAATATAGGATGAAGTCAAAGCTGAGACTCAGAGCTGCTCATAAGCCCCAGAACCCTCAGTGGCAGCTTAAAGACTGCAGCTGTAAAGCACTTCATTTAAATTAAGACAGGAACTTTTTAACAAGAAGTAAGGTAAATTTTCAGGGATGTTAAGTACATAGAACGTTATTAAACAGCAAAATTAATAGGTATATTTCAGATATCTATTTGCCATATACTGTAAAGCCACTCTCAAAAAACTAACCCCTCCAGCTCAAAAATATACCTGCCTTTCCAAACGAGACAGAAAAGGGAAAAAAGAAGTGATCAACAGAAAACAAACAACCTAATTGATTACATTCCGACTCTAGAAAGAATTTACCAAATATGGGCTTACCCTTAGTTGGTGCTGATTTTCTCACAGAAGCTACATGGTCTTCAGAGATGGCAAGACGCCTCAGCACATCAGCCAACGCTGCTTTAAGCACAGTGATTTCATCTTCTTGTTGCTGTACCCTCAGCTCCAGGGCTGAAAGACGGTCCTGGACATCAGACGTGCTCGCAGCTGAGATGCTGTCATCTGTACAGCAGGAAAACAGAGTATAAAGAGGCTTGTTTTAAACTAAAAGCCATAGAAAGCAGCATGTACAGCATGGGTATGTCTACTCCATCATTCTGAAATACTGAAGATGTTCAAACATGTTCAGGCAAAGAAGGAATGGATACTATGTTAAACGTATCAAATTCATCCTTCAAGACAGAAACGTTACTAACCATTAGCTTAGACAGAAGGCTTAAGGAGTGCAGCCATATTACAATCAAAGAGGAAATGTGTTTCCTGTTAAAATCTTGTAGAAAGAAAAACACACAAGAAGAAGGAAGACTGAAATTAAGTGTACTTAAACAAACAACAGAATTAACTAAAAAGGTATAAAACTGTGGTAAAATTCTGCAATATAGTCTTGGAACTGGTCCTTTATATTAAAGCACGATGTAAAGTTTAAAAAAGCCAAAAACTAACCCACAGTTGAACATACAAATGTTGCTAGCCATGACCTAATTGCATCAAGTGGCAATCACAATGTAAACGGTCTAGAGCAGAGTTCTTAACTTCAATTCCTTCTCTTTAACTTTTTTCACATCACCACTCCGTACGTGCCAAAAAAATGTACGACATTATAACACTTGGGCTGAAGTGAACAGAAAATAAATACTCTACAAAATGGTTCCAAAAATCTGTTTGGCCACACAGAGATAGATTAGCATTGAAGGCATAATCCAGCCAAATCTATTCTTCAGTGGTAAAAAGGAAATTACAGCTTCTGCATACTCTTTGCCTTTGACAGTTCTTTGCATTATTTCTGCCAAGCCAAAATAACACATAACAGATTTTTGTATTTGGCTGTTACAATTAATGACAGGCCAACCACTAAAAAAAAAAAAAAAAAAGAAAACCCCATAAAAGCATATGTTGCTGAATCACAGGGTACTGAATTCCTTATGCACCCTGATTCAGGCTTACTAAGAACTCATGAAGGAACTTCTAATACAGGTTTACAAAATTTACCTGCATTATACAGACAGTATAACAGTCTATATCCTATGAAATATACACAAACAGCACATCTACACGTAAGGGTAAATGGCTGGCATTATTACTGTGATTATACACAACCTAAACTTTAGTTTACTAATCTTATGAAGACATACCAAGGGAAAAAAAAAAGTTAATATAAGCCACAATCCCAAACCTCTACTTTTTCACTTAAAAAAACCCCTTTCTCTTTGAAATACTTGCATAAGGGCACTTTTGAAAGAAATTTAAGCAAGCGAAACACTAAGCCAAACCCCTCCACTGAATTAAATATGAAAGAGATTATGGAGTTTAATACCAACTTCCATTCAGTTAAAACATGATACTCAGTACTGAAGGATCAAGAATTGAACCAATCAAATAAAGAATCTTTAATACTTTCACAACACTAAGAATTCCTACAAGGAATTAGTAAAACTAATATTAGTAGTGAAGTGTACTCACAATTATTATTACAATGAAAGGAACAGCTAAGATTACATTGATAAAAGAACTCCTACAAGATGACAGTTTTGCATATTGATTTAATTCACTATTTGGTTAAATGAAAAGCAGAAGTGTATCACTTCATGGTTAGTACTATATTCATTCCGGCTACTAAATAAAAAGAACTGCAGGGGAATTAGTAAGGCAGATAATCAGACTGAGATCCAGAGACAACAGATCAGAACAACTCTGAACAAAATGCCGTTAATATCACCAGCCACAACTGTACCTCCTACATGCAGAAAAGTTACTTTAACAACTCTATAGCACAGCATATTGGATACTCTCTCAATAATACTTTACAAATTCAGATCAGTGACAGCTACCTCATGTTGTGAAGGACTGTGTAAGATTCTTTTATTAAAATCTCCATTTTCAAAACATAAAACCCCATCTGTTTTAAGGAGCTAGCAGAAGTTCCTACAAACACACATATGCAGCATAAAAAACACGAACTAGGGTAAATTTACATTAACTCATGAGGAAAAGCTTTTACTTTAGGGAAGTAAATGGACTTAGAGAAGTACCATATAATTCATACTTTTGCTATTCTTACAATAATAGCAGACCAGTCAAAATGAACACTGCATAAAACAAGGAAAATTATTTTCAAAATACTATGATTGTTATAACTCATCTTACCCTGGGTAGCAGTCCAAACAGAAGAGAGAAGTTTGACATATAAGAAAGCAAGCAAGCAAGTAAGCAAGCAAGCCTATTTCCCCTCCCCCTCCCTTTTTTTTTGTCTGTCATAGCCTTCAGTTAATGACCTATTAAAGGTCTTACAATGGATAAATTATGAATAAATTCCCAGCCGGTATAAACATACAGCAGACTACTATAAAACATTTGTAAAAGGAGTAAGCAGCTATGTCCAATCATCATTTTAGAAGCCAGACTTTACAGTCTTCCCTGTGTGGAATCCAAATAATAGTAATTACCGAAACAAGAAAGGCTTCACTGTTGGTCAGTCTCTCCGATGAACACAGATGCACGTGCTCTACCAGAGCACTCGCTGCCTGAAGTGGGCACCTTTTTTTCCCCCACCAACTTCTAATGTTGACTAGACTGCTTCTGCCGAACCTCAGCACCCCAAAAGGGGACATATTAGGTGGCTGAGCTGCAATGCTTTTACCTCCTCAACATATCAAATGAGATGGTAGAGGAGTTGGCCACCATTCACCTCCATGACCTGTGTTATGGAAACTCAGCACCCGGATACAGCATGGAGAGGCAGAAGGACCCTCAACCCTAACTTCATCCTAAGAGCTTGTCTGAGTTTATAGCTGTATAAATGGGGCATGAGTAGGAAACCAAGAAGACTGAGCCATTTAGCTGATTCAAAAATAGGCAAAGCAATGGGGCTATGTGTGTACAATGGAAGAAAAGAGGTTTCAAACCACTGGCCATTGCTTTGGATTGCTGAGAGGGCACATGAGACACAGTGACTGAAAGGAGAAATTGGACAGCAAGAAGATTACTAGGAAATCAAGAATATTTTAGTTGGTGAAAGAACACAGTAGCACACTAGGAAGACATTTTATTACCCTTTATCATTCTACAGAAGCAGCATCTGTTTCAAGTGATGACAATCATATATTACACTGGCAACTATCAGAGAATTAAAGTGAATGATTCCCAACCCAAATACTTCACTCATGACAGCAAACATTCAACGGAACTCCAACATGCCCTTCTTGGCAGTGTCTTGAAAAATAAGTCAACCAGGGATTAGTTTAAAAGAAGATGCCTTTAAAGTAAACACAACTGCAATCCTTGAGATCGTTTTGACAAACCAAAACGATACTTCTTTTTTTTCCCCATAGAAGTTTTCAAAATCTTGTCCAGATTTCTTCTTTCGTTAAAAATACATTCTTATAATCTAAAGAATTACTTCAAAAGAAGTTTAAACAAAAAACTTCCTTCAAGGGCATGCCGTCCCCCATTCAGAAGGGAA
>NW_010190973.1:16153-18142 GCF_000695765.1 Mesitornis unicolor
ACGAAGTCACTCACTTGTGAAGCAGAAATCCATCTCCTCCCTTCCTTTTCTCCACTCCTAAATATCTGGCCTTTCCCTTGTGCAGTCTCAGACATCTATCCAGGCCTTCCATGAGCCACTCTTAATTTACACTAAGCCAGAGGGAGATTTATTTATTTGCTTATTTACAGGGGGAAACCAGCTTAAGGAATAAAGCAAGAAATTTGAAAGTGCAATTGACTTCTGATTCGTTAATTTAATTCATCTTAAAAAGTCCTTTCTAGATACCTGGTTATTTTTATTATATCAAGATAGCACCCTTTCTGATGTGTTGGTCACATTTCCCCAGCTGATCATGGCCTATGCCTTGAAGGTAGCCACTAGGAAAAAGACCTATTGCAAAAAAAGCACCATCTGCAGTGCCCGTCTGTAGTAGTGAAGACATCCGCACAGATGTGGATCTAAGGTCTTTCAGTCTTGTTTAAGATAAGGGTATTGGTACTTCAATGACGGTAAAAACATGCTAGGTCTAAACACGCAGTACTATAACTTTCAAAAGATGATGTCTTGTTATTTTATCTAAGCTCACTGGTTCAATTTTTAATTTTAGCCATTAAAACTTTAATTCTTCCCCTGCTTTCTGTATATGGGATGACCCTAAAAATTAGGTGGTTTTTTTCATAGCCAATGAACAGCATTAAGCAAATGCAATACGCTGTGTGGGACTCCTCACAGTCACATGCACCAAAGCACTCCCAGCAGCCTGAACAAAGCAGCAGCTCAAATCACCCCTTAGATTTTGGCCAGAAACTTTGACAGGGGTATCCACTACATAGTGACAGTACTTAACAAACCTTCCAATCCACGTATCACTCCTCTCCTCACATGTCACCAACCAGGCACGTGAGGATAACAGCATTTGAAAAGTGTCACCCTTCATCACTCACTGCCTAGGAGAAATGTGAACTGGCTACATGTGAAAAAAACATATCTTACTACTGAACTGTCTATTCAGGGGCCCCTCAACAACTCCAAAGCATCCATTATCACTTCCCTGAGTCAATTCCTGCCAGCCCTGACTAAACATAAGGGCTCAATCTTAGACATAAGCAGCATTTTAGAAAAACAAATTCTACAAACTCCAGCACATGGAAATTTAAACCACGGGGTGGAAAATCCTGCATTTTGTCCAATAAAGCCACACAAACCACAGATATTCTTAAATCTGTCTGCCAAAGCACCCACACAGTTTTCTATGGTTTCCCCAGAGTGGTATGAGTCTTTTATTACAGAAAAGCAACAGAAATTATTTGGACTGGTATAAAGATCTGGCCGACAATTTCAGGAGATGTTTGGCCCAGAAGAACTCTTTAGCACTAGGACTATGATATGTCCATGTGTGCAGGAAGGTAATTATTTGCACGACATGTAATTTTTATTCTGAAGACCAGTGAATAATTTGACTCTGGATGAGGTTTAAGTTTCCAGAGAGATAACTGACAAATTTGTTTTTCCTATCATGTTAAGTGAAAGAAAATTCTCTGCAGTTTTCTGCAGCAAACTTGTCTTAAGACAAGCTTATAAATTGTGAAAAGATCAGGAATTCTGTTCCATCTCTAATACACAATTCTCTCTCTAACAAAAAAAAAAAAGAAGTAGAATTAGACTCCACACTTTTGCCCACTTTATTTCCTTTACTTCCTCCAAATGCCAGCACACACAAAAATTATCTCGGCTTTGTAAACAACGTGAGTCATGGAAGAAACATGAGAAAGGGAACTAAACCACACAGCACCAACGTGGAAGAACAAAAAAGCTTTCCCCGCACCTCCCCTTCAAACAGTACTGTATTAAGTTCTAATGTGCCCCTAGAAACTAGATCTGGCAACATGGAAGTGGAGTGGGCAGCTCTCCCCCAGTTCTCCCTTCCTGCAAACACGAGACTCTGGCCTTTAACATTCACATTTACCCCACACATCTTCGACTTTCATTGTTACTTTGTCTCTTTCC
>NW_010190973.1:18173-32343 GCF_000695765.1 Mesitornis unicolor
TAGTTTTCCCATTCAAAATCAAAACCAACGCACTGCTTGATCTTGCACTTATTACCAGAGACAAAAGTATAAGCGCTTTCATTTCTTGTAGAACAATAATGCCGATGTTTTGAGATGCGTACAGATAAGTAACTGACTGCAGACAGCAGTCTCCAACACACAGCTCTCATATGTGGCATATTAGCACTTCCAATACTAGCTAAACCTTACATTTTTCTCTTCCAGAGACTTTTTTTCGGTTTTCAGGAGGAGTGCATGTTGTCACACGTTACTCATTTGCTCAGAGTTGATGCTGCACAAGGACCATGACATTGACAAAACCATCTTCTTTGAATAGCTCATGAGATTGTTTAACATTTCATAGTTGTCTTATTTTAGTCCCCTACGAGTTAGTTAATAATACTAAAAAATATGTACTGCTCCCCACTAAACTTTCACAAACCATTTTGAACTCAAGTTCACAGAAAGCAGTAAGTTTACTTACACAGATCCTACTGCAGAATCAGACCATAAAATGAGTGTACAATGTCTAGTGGATAGTGGCTAAAACTTCAAAAGTGAACATCCCAATAGCTCATCTGCATTTTTAATCATAAAATATATGAAAATATTGCTTATTATATACATTAAAAATACAGCAGTGCAATCCATCATGTTAAGTGATGGATACAGAACCTGGCCATAAAAAACTCCAAACAACAAATACCCCCCACCCCCAAAAAAACAACCCAAAGTAAACAAAAGCAAAAAAAACCCCTCAACCCTCAATATCTAGACTATGTCTAAAAACCTCGGTCAAAACTCTAAAAGGAATACATTTTATGCTGTTAAGAATTTATGCATGACTTGAATAAATGTAAACTGGCCCACCTGGAATAGATCTATACAGATCTGTATGTGTCTGTATAATCATACACCCCAAAAGCAAATTTTTAAAAAGGGTCATAAACTATAAATTTTAAATCATTATAGCATTGCATTAAATTTTAAAAGAACAGCCTTGTATAACAACATTGGACAAAGATCCCTAGGACTTTCAATTAAGCACAACATACGTTCATTATACAACTGCAGTGATTTGTCTGCAGATGATCCATGAGATGATTTTACTGTAGCACAAGAATATTCTGCAATGCAATAGTTGCTACTGATCTTTGCAATTTGTGATCTGCTTTATGGTTTATTTGAAGTGTGTATATTCATGTCTGTGAGCCTACCACTGCACCATTACATTATAAAGAACACCACTCATGTTTTCAGGCAATCCCATTTTAAAGGATTGGTCTCACACACAAGATGATCTACCACTTTATCCCTAGTAATTAGTAGCTCTATTTGTATATGCTGAACAGATTTGTGCACTTTGGCTTCAGTATCTTTTTTTTTCTGACATGAAAAAGCAAGAGGAAGAAGAAGATTAAAAGAAAACACAAAAATATCCTAAAAAAATAACTTTGTAATAACCACAAGTTACACCAGTTATGATAAAAATATTTTTGTAATATGCCTGTGCATGTGCTGCTGTAAACATTATTTTTAATACAGATTATCTAGAAATACATCAACATGAGATTCACAGCGTACAACCCCACCCATGCTGTATTTGACCAACGTGAGTGCTTCACTTGCCTAAGTTTCCAGTAACTGTATTATTTAATGGGCACACGAGTTTTAAGAAGAACGAGATCAGACTTCATACTTGCCAACACTAGTTTTGATACGTAGACTGAGAAAACAAATCAAAGCCAACGCTTACACACACTTCTCATATTTGACATAGGTATCTATATAATTGCTTGAAGAGGCAGGTAATTATGCTGTCTCTCATGTATCTTTCCCCACTTGCATACTTTGTATCAGCTCCACCTCCGTTAAGGTACATCTCAACTGTAATACCATTCACGGGACTTTCACAACCCACTACTTTAAAAGCCCTCTGGTTTTTAAGTATTTTTATTTCCCACTGCTTATCTCTGGATGCTCCAGATACTGTTCTGAAGCTCTGGACTCTCCAATGCTTTGCCTTCATCCAGCAGTACATGCCCTTACCTTCCAAAATGATGTTTCTGCTAAACAGTTCTGCTAAACTAAACCTTTGTGCTCCACAGACAGAATTCACGGTGGCTACAGGCATCTGCTTGAGATCCCCCGTATAACTCACTCAGCAGCAAGTTCAGTCACCCCAAGCTCTTTTTAATATCTGATGCTACCCTATTTTCATGTCACAGTAAGAGAAAGAGAGGGTCAGAGAGCATCTTTTCTAACACGTATGCTTGGAATTTCACATAGCAACCAGAGAGACAGCTGCAATGTACTGCTCTACTGTAAGCTACACACACATTAAAAATAACACTTCAGTACATATATTAGTATTCCTTTGTCAAAAAGATTTCATGTTATGCTAGAAGTGTTAGATCACTTCCATGATAAAATGCTAATGTAAAATTTCAAATTAATAACTTTGCCAAGCATGAAACTATGTAGGCTAAAAATTTCAGTGCCTGGAGTTTCTTTCCCCTATCCTCTCCCATGATCTAGTTAAAACTTTCTTAGAAACAACTTTTCACATGCTGAAGAGGGATAGGAACTCTGAGGGCCTTCTCTTCACCAAAGGGTGTGCCACTGCTTGCCTCCCTGCACCACGAGTGGATGGCACCTCAGCTGCCCCATGGAGAAACTCAATGAGCTCCAGCATTGGAGGACAAAGCCAAAGCCAGACGCTGCCTGGGGCGCCAGGGTGGCCAGAGCAGGACACAGAGAGCAGGAAAGCACCTCTACCACACTCCTAAGGAAGAACCTGCATGTTCTGAAACACCAGATTATCAGTGTGGAAAAATGCTGAGCTCTCAGAGCTACCTCGCACCAACAGTAATCAAGCTTTTGACAGGTACAGGGCTCTCCTACCTATGCACTTTGACAATCAAGTTTCAAATTGGGCAATTACTTAATTTGAAAATTGGCTAACTGGCAGATGCTTTTGACCTTAATCTCTTTTTAACTTCACTCTTAATCTGTTAAATCTAAGCATCATCCCACACTCCATAAAGGTTAATTAACACTTGTGGGCTACTGAGGGACTACCACAAGTACTGCAGCAAGTCAATGTTTAAATTCATACATTCCTTTAAAAAGCAAGACTAAATGGCTTGCCATAAAAATAATACGGCGAGACACACAAAGAAAATGAGGTCAACGCAAAATACCAAGCAACTGCCTTTTAGACAGAATCACCTTTTCAGAGTTCTGACTTGGGGGAAGACTATGACCAAGTAATTAAAGGCTGCATCTTAATATCTGTATGATCCAGAAGACTAAGTATAGGCTTGAAGGACAACCCCAGTTTTGACTTTTATGTTCCATCTTTGTCTTCCACAATAGTTATTAATTATTCTTTAACCATATTTCTTACTGAATATAGCTACAAAAAACAGCAGCATTAATTTTCACTGATGTGTTCAGCACAATGAATGACAATAATAACCATACACCAGCCTGGACAAAAGTATTGCTATCCAGAACATCACAGAGTCCACCACACATTGTACTGAGTTCACTGAGAAACAAGGGATCTTGTTTCCTGGAGTATTTTGCAAACTCATTTATACAGACAGGTACCCACCAGTTATTTGGTGGACAAGGAAGTTGGTGTGAACGCTTGTAAATGGAAAAAGGGGGAAAGGGGAGGGGAGAGCAGGGGGATAAAAAGTACACCAAATAATCTCAAATTCTCCACCTCTCTCTGCAACCCTCCCTCCCCCGGGGCCACTTATTTCTTTTGTCAGAGCAATGGTGCTAATTCCTGCTTAGAGAAGTGTTGGTATATTTAAGGTATCTTCCCCCCCCACCCCCGAATTTAAGCCCCAATTCATACTGGTTACCTCTGATTTCCCAAGCTATATTTCCAGAAGTTATTTCTAATATATTTTTCCCAGTAGCGTGTAAATAAAATCCAAGCTAGTAAAACACTCAATCTTTAGATTGCAACAACACACGACAAGCCCAACACTCCCCATCACTGCAGTGCATCTCCTCGGCTGTAAAACATTTGAATGCAGTAGTACCAACATACTCTTACTCTGAAACTTATGGAAACCCTCCAACATTTTAAATATTTATTGCCTATTCAGGCAATAAACTTATCTGAGTTTTTGTTTGTGATGTACTTTTAACAAGTACATTTTTGCCCTGGAGGAAAGCTGTTTCTACTTTTCAAGCTTGCTATATTCTCATGAATTCTAGGGTATAATTTCAGCAGCAAAACAGAAAGGCAATGAAACTACTAAGCAAGATAACATCAGGCAAAGCAACATACCCTCTTATTTTATGGATACCATTTAGTTTGTACCACGCAATGTTTATTTGCAAAATTTTACTAATCTCAGGTCCTGAAACACAAATGAATAATCTCCAGTTTCTGTTATCTAGCAATCAAAGCAGACATTATCTCTGCAAATAAAAGTGTTGGAACATTTCTAAAATTTGTTATACTGGGTGCTTCATTATGCTGCTCTTTATCCCTTCCTCCAGGACTCATAAATATCTAATTTGTAACATCAAAAAAACCACTGCACAAACTAAGCTTCTTCTATCCCATTCTATGCTATTCTAAATGCCACTATGCAAAACTCACATTAAGTCAGGAAAAATATTGTCCTGGCCTATTTGATTTAATTTCCTTTCCCAAAGAAATGCAATTTTGTCCATACTGTCCACTTATGAAGCTGGGTTGTACAGGTTGTGCAGCTGTCAGCGGTTCCTTGTGTTTCAAGGGCAATAGCATGTTATCTTACAGATCTAGTATTATGTTTATGCAAAAAGAATAGTCTTCTATTGAAGTGATGAACTCACGTATAATAATATCAGTATTAGTTTACTGTCATATTAAAAAGATTAACTTCTTGATATTAGTACTAAACACAGAGCATAGTAAATGCTCTTCTTACTCATCTTCATCTGCCTTCATCTTTAAGGGAAAGCTGCCCGAGCCTGTCCTTTGCTGCATCATTTCACGCTCAAAATTCAACCTTTACATGCATACACCCCCGTTCATCAGCACTCCCCAAAATTCACAGCTAACCTCTCATGGGTGCCTAGACAGCAGGGAAGAATGCCACACTCCTCCTATGGGACAGAGCCCTGTGCCCCCTCCCAGGGAGGCTGGCGGCTCCCCACAGGCCACCAACCCACTGGTGCTGGCATCCCCCCGGGCACTCGGAGCTCCCTCCCCCAAAACACTCCTCTCCCCCGTGGTGGAAGCCTTCCCTTTCTGCTCTCCTGGAAATCTGACAGGTTTTTATGCTCAGTAGAAATCGCTTACAACAGAGGAGAGGAGTAGCACCAGGGCTGGTGTGCACAGTGTGGTATTTGATGGCTCTTATCTCTCCAAGTCACAGGACACAGTGCTTGCTGCGTTACCTCAGTTTTCTGGTATTTCAGGTAAAGGAATTCCTTCCGCGTATTCACAGCTCTGTGTGGCCACTGCTTTACTACCTCTCAATACCAGAGCCCATTCAGTAAAATGAAAAACTCTCTATCAAGCTGAAGTGACCTTGAAAAGTTATTGTACTTCTTTGCATTTTCTTATCCAAAATCTAAGGATGGCAATACGCTCCCTCCCTTGGAAAAAATAAGCTCTATTAAGAGAGAGGCCTTCTGGAGGGAGTATTAATTCCAGCATTAAGTTTTTTCGCCTCGCCACCCACCATGGCAGCAGCGCCAGGGAGACCGGTTGTGCTTGCACCTGTAAGGTGGTATCTGCAACTACTCATTGCGCATTGGTCACAATCTCCACCTCAGTTACTACACAGGAGCAAGTATTGAGAAATAAAGGCAGTATTTGCACAGTGTGTGTCATAAACAACATTTCAGACCAGACAGCAAGCAGAAATATCTATATTAGTGTAAGTCAACAGCCACACTGAAAAGGGGAACAGAGCATAAATACAGTTAAAAAAACTGACTAGCTCTTTAGCTAAGCACTTTTGGTTTTCATATGCTAGCAAATAAAAAGCCCTAGCGAAGCTTTGAAGTTAACACCTATAAACAAGGTGTGAGTGGAAAGCATTGCTCACACCTTTACTGCTGCTGCGGCTGCTGCTGCCTGACAGCAGAATGACTGCCTGGTCATCCATCCTGCTGCTCTGCAACATGCTGCAGCTCAACAGCTGTAGAAATAGTTAATATCAATGTTCATCATTTTACAAAGAAAGATAATCTTTTAAACAATGCAGACTGCAGATCTATCACCAAGTGTTGCCACATTTTCCTCAGTAAGTACACTACCAACATTAAGTTTCCACAAGTGCTCCACAAACAAATGAGGTAACTGTGAAGTTAAACTAATTTAATCAATGAAGAAGAACTCTTGAACAGCATGACAGACTTCTATATGTGTGACTATACATACACTTTTAAAAGCTATAGTTAGGATCCTTCCACAGAAATTAATACATAAAAATGAAGCCAGCTTCAATGATAATTTCAGTTGCTAATTCCAGCAACATTATGCCTGAAATGGAAAACCACACTGGAAAGGTAGGAATTAGGTCTCATCTTTATTTAGGCTAGGCTACAGAGCAGGTTTCAGAATTGATTCACCTACGAGCAAACACAAAGACACGGAAACATTGTTATGTGATGGCTACAACTCCTCAGGGAAAAATCAATCACTGAACAGATTTTGTACGATACAGGCAGTCTAAGACTTTCTAAAATTTCACCATGAACATATTTTATGTAGAAGTCCTACATGAAATTGAAGTGTCATAATTGCTATTGATAAATCATACAAAACCATCATGAATGCCTGCATGGAATTTGCCTGCAAAGGAAAAAAAAAAAATCGCCTTTCCATGGGGATCTCTTTTGCTTCCTTTGCAAAGGATCCTTTAAGAAAATGCATATATTTCTTACATGGAATATTGGCCCAATTTTGTAAACATAAAAGGGACTGTATTTTTACAGAAGTTGCTTAAATACATAATGTTTCCTACCATAAACAAAGATTACTTATTATCTGTTCTTTTCACAGATGAAGACTCTGAAGTGGAAAAAATATTGATGTTTCTTTTCCAATTATTTGCTACAAAGTCACAGCTTTTAGGTGAAGAAAACATCCTTACAAGTAGCAAGGGATATGGGATATGTGTCTGGTATAAGAAATGATCAAGTACTACAAATAATTGATAGGAAAACAAAAATGAAACCTGGTGGTGACTAAGTAACAGTGGTATCATAAGGCAGGAATCTGCTGCATTTTTGCCCCTTTTTTTTTTTTTTAATTTCTTCCTCAAAATCGAGGAATTATTTAATCAAGAACTGACACCAGCCAAAGACTCCTCAGAAATTGAATCTTTACGTGCTGAAATACACAAGTTAAAAAATAGCAAAAAACCAGCAGAGAGCCTCTCCGATGCTGCTCAAGCTGCCACTGCCGTGTCAGCCACCGCTCCCTCACAGACCTACCTCAAAAGTCCTCTCCACAGTACATGGGGTATCACTTCCAGCTTCTGTAACACATCAGGAACAGTACTGGTAGATAAAGCCTGCTGGCAAACCCATGGAAAGAAAGTCTGTTCTTTCATACTAATATACTTCAAACTAATGAGTGACAGATATACTGGAAAAAGCTATATATTGTAGGTCTCAGTGTTCGTGATTCAGTTCTCATTCCTTTTTAAAATCTTAAGAGATTTCTATATTTGATATTTTTGGGGAGAACAATCTAAAGCAAAAAAAAATTAATTATTCTGAAAGAAGCTATCATCTTAAGCCACAGAATTATCCAGCTTATTCCTTTAATGCTTATGTTTTAAGATTTATTAATTCCACATACACTTATTAAGATTAGCTATATTAAATCAGCTATTTATATGTGCAAAAGAACCATCCAGGCAGGAGCATGCTATTACTGCATAATACTGCCAGACAAAATAACAGGATCCTTCCTGCATAAAAAGGATCCCCTCCCACCACAATAGAATACATCATTAAGAACAAAATTGTTTTATACATTTTCAGCATCATCTAAATCTTTCCAATAATTTTAGTCCATAAATTTTATTTTTACTGTTAGTGGGAAAGAATAAAAACTGAGCTAGTATGAGTATGGTCTTTGGGCCACAGCCACAAACTACCAGAGAGAAGGGAGGCCAGGAACACAGCTATGCCCCTGCCAGCTCCTGCCAAACTCCTGCCCAACAACCCCCAGGGCCACATCACCACCATCCATGTAACGTAACCCTGATACAGAAACTGCATGTTGATCAGTGCAAACCACTTGAGAATCAAAAGCCACTTCCAGTTCCAATTTTTGCTCCTTTTTCATCTAAAAAAAACAACCCCCCAGAAACCGTATTGCTCAAGACACCATGCATGGCTTAATGGTCAGCACTCATGCGAAAACCTGAAGGAACAAAAAACGTGCTGGGAGAGAAAAGCAAAGGCAGAAGGCACGGCACCTAAATTCTCTCTCTTTTTATGATACATCAGACTATTTCCTCATCACAAAATAAACTGTGACTAACGACTGTCCCATCTGGTCATCCGTTCTCCTTCCCCAGTCACAGCACGGGTTTTGCGTGCCCAGCAGTTTTTCTGGTTTACTGTAGAAGGAGCAGGTTGAAGCAGCATTTCAGGTTTATGTGCTGCAAAAGGCAGGTTTCCAATGCTGCTGCCTTCCTGATTAATTTACTTAACTGTGTAGAGCACAGGTGTGATGTAGCATTCATAAAGATACTTTCTTAGGTTTTTTAATCTGAGCATTACTCAAAATTGGAGAGCAAAGACTCAGTGCTGAGAAAGTTTGTGCAGTCCAAACCTTTTTATCTGACCTTTAATGGCAAGTTTGCTGTATCAACTGCACCTTTGATATTTCACCAATTTTGATACTTCAGCAACTTCAAGTGTGGCTTGCAGTTACTTCACTTTGCAATTACTTTCTGCGACTGCTAAGAAAACACTAACCGTTGCCCTGCACAAGTCATTGGTATCTTCACAATCCCCTTTTGATGATTAATACATACTCCTAGAACAGTTAGAAGTGAGATTGAGCCATGAACAGGCAAAGCAGAAGAAATGTTACCAAAAACTGCAACCACATTTTTGAAAGTTAACTATCAAGTTAAAGAAATGAGACTTTTCCATTGAGTCAGGGTAAGTATTAATGTTCTAAACAGTGTGAGATGAAAACCCCTGTGGACTTTTACGATATTTGTAATTTTATGTTGTATCTACATAGCACTGCTGCTACTTAGAAATATGCTATAGTGTAATAATTCAGACACGTACCCAGGTTTTTCTCTCAGTTGAGACATACATCAAAAAAAACCCAAAACTTTTATGAGCTGTGTACATGGCAAACATACACAGCACTTCTCCAGTCAGCGATGTGCAGTCTCAAACACCGTGTTTGACCTAACAGAGGGATCTCCACAGCTCTGCACAATGTTGCCGCACCAGCCCAACCTGCGCCCAGCCCGATCAGACCAGGCACATCCCCTCTCAGTTACCTGGAAAGGAGATAGCATCTGAAGAGGAAATGGCACTATGACAATAAATTTAATGTAATGAAGCCTAGAAACAGCTAGCTCATCTAGTTTACAGCTCACTGCATTAAGCATAAGCTCAGCTAACACACAAAGCAAGTAAATATTGCTTAGTCCAACTATAATTACTATAACCACTCAATAAAAGCTTCATTTAGCTCTGCCAAATTACTAGAAGGTCGTAAGTGATACCATACTAACTTGATAAGAAATTAGAACTTAAAAACAAATATATATCATTCTGCAAATTCTAGTAGAATTACAGCTACGTAAGATGCAGCAATGGTATTTTCATGAACAATAATGAGATGGGATTTTACCTCTAGACCTAAGACAAGGATCCTAGCTGAAGCTGTCAAACTGATGTGGAAAAATTATGCCAGTAAAGAGTGGCTGTCATCATCTTCTTCTATAAAGTACTCCCATACAAAAGGGGAGTAACATCCCATCCATCGCTACATTTAGAAAGCCCCATTTCCAGGCATTTAAGCCCCCCAATTACAACAGCCATGTCTAAAAAAATGCATCTCTTTGCATTCGTTTCTTGGTGACAACTGTTCCTCATGGTAGGGACCAGTTTGCCCTTCAGTCAGGGGATCAACTGGAAGTAGAGAATTTTTCCAAAATACAGCCTAATGTATTTGCACTATCATAAGCGTGGGGAGAAAGAGTCACAGCTCCTGTGAAATAGCTGTGTTGCGTCTCCTTAATTCTAAAAAACAAAATACTCTGTCTCCTTCATCCAGGAAACTCACTGCAGTTCTTTAAGCAAGCTACTGTTAATTAGTTTTTTTTCTGGAAAACGGGTAAACAAATTCAGATAAACTATTATCACATCTCTAGCCCAGGACTGTGGACAACACTATTCTAATACAGCTTTTAATTGCTTAAACCTCCTCACTAATATAACTTCCCAATAGCAAAAAATAATGCTTAAATGAGCCTTGGGCCAGTCAGAAAGCCTGACCCTCCTTCCCCAGCACAAACGGCTGCTCACTGAACGCTAGATTCGGACCCGCAGTAATGATAGCTCAAAAGTTCTCAATGCAATCACAGCAAAAGTTGCCTCATTTAAAAAGGCTTCACTGCATCAACAGAAAGGTTGCAGTTGTGGCAGTCCAAGACTAAGAAAAACACTACTTAGGGAGATGCAATCCCCTGGAATAGGCTGATACTTGGTTTATTTAACTGGTCCCCATCCAGTACCTAACCATTTTAGGTAAAATATCAAGCTAAGAGTAGGACTTCTATATCAAAATTGTCTATTTTTGCCTAGGGACTAGAGAGAAAAAAAAAGTAACATCTAAACACTTAAACCAAAGTTCCTTATGTTAGATACTAATTCAAAGTCAATACTACAACTCCACAAGCACTCGGGCAGTGAAGCAAGGCAGCAGGAGCAGCACCATGCACCAGCCACTGTCATCCCCTGCCAGTGAGGCAGAGAGCAAAGCTTCCGACAGCCGAGGTCCCCTCCAAGGCACGGTGACACCTCCTCAGTGAGCAGCACCAAGCACAAGGAAGACTTGGTCTCAACCCTGCGGAAACCTCGCAGAGCCACCACAACATCGCCACCTTTACCATCAACACCGGCAGGAACTGGCAAATCCTCATTGTGAAACAACACCTAAGCAAACTCTCTACTAGTCTTAGCATTAAACATATCCAAGAGTCCAAAAGCAATAAAGTTTACAAATCTGGGAACACTGGTGGGGTTTTTTCGCCATTTATAAATACTATTTACAACACCAAGTATCATTGAAAGTAAATATTTAATCAAGAAGCATGCAAAACTGAAGTTTTGTTTGCAGGTAAATATTTCCCTCAGTCAAACTGAAAGTTTCTGTCCTGACCCCTAAGCTAAATTCTAGCTCAGACCTAATTTGATGGCTAAGATCTTCCTGAAGGGACACGTTACAACATAAGCCCTTGCCTTAGCTTTATTCATAAAAGGTCAATAAAATAAAAATAGAAAAAAATAAGTCCTCCTTACTAACATCAAACACATTTTTTTAGATATCTCATTAAGCTGCCCATGAGCACTGATAACTCATACTCTAAAAGGGAGTGCTAGTTCTTCACTACTGAATTAGGAACTTAGTTTTAGCTTTGGCAAGAAATGAGCAATTGGACCGATGTACAATGATACTTGTGCACAAAACAAACCACAATTCAAAGTAAGGCAGAGAAGCTCCTATAGAAAAGCATATCACCATAGGATATTTATTTTCAAAAAAATATGCCCCAGAACCTCACCTGAAATACCCTACTGTTAGTACAAAGCCTTAATCTTCAAATAAAACAAGAATGAGCACATATGGGAAAAAAAAATATTTTCTACAACTTAATCTCAGGCTTTTTCCTACTTGTTACCACTGCAAAGCTGCTAAAAGCCCTCAAGGCAAGGAGCTCTCGAGGATGAAGTTAGAAATTTTACATGAACAAAGCACTTGTTGATTCTCCATCCTATCAGTTCCTTATCCCTGTAAGTTTACTTGCCAGCCAACACACACTCCTCAGAAAACTACATTAGGTTGAATGATATAAGTAGGAAGCAAGTTTAAAATCAGCAGAATACATTACACTGCTGAGTATCCAAAGTTGCTTTTTCTTTTAATTACAAATGTTACAAATTTAACTCTTACTCAGGAAAATCTGCAGTCTTGTATCAAGATTTTAGTAAAAATTATTTTCTAAGATGCAGGTAAAAATTGAAGTAGAACATGTGCTTTGAGAAAAGAATGTGCTTCTCACACCTTATTCTGCTGGATTTCTAGGCAAATCTCAAAGCTAAGTCCATCATGCCACACTCATTTCTGAAATTCAAGATATGCCTCAAGCTCAAGTCTGAGACACCACTGTATTTTTTTACAATCACAGAAACTCTTGGTAAAAGCCATTAAAGTCAATGAAAACATCTTAACATAAACCTTTACTCATCAATGACAAAGTTGCACGTTATAGTCATAAAAATTACTGTTATTTTCACTTTTGTTCTGAATATAAACAGTTAAACATTAGCCTTTTCTACCAAAAAAATCCTTGCAAGCCTGCAAAAAAGACTGTATGAAGCACTTGTATTTTTAAAATTTCCAATTCACCCTCCCTCTTTCCCAAGGGTTGCAACATCTTCAATTCTAAACTGAATGCTTTGAATTCTAAAGCAGATAAAGTGCAGTGCATTGCTCACTTTAAGAAAGTACACTGGAGCAAGGTCACTCCTTTCTCCCACTAAACACATGCAGAAATCTATGTATAAAATACCCGCCCTTACTTTTTTAATTATTTTTTTAAAAAACAAACTTTCCTGTTGACCATCCTACTTTAAGCCAAAAAATGTAAGATTTCATTTGCAAGATGCTGTATTTGTATTAAAACCGCACAGGATGAATCAGCAAACAAAGAGGAGCAACTCAGTGACGTTTGTTTCATTCGTGGTAACACGCTTCTCCACCGCATAGAGAGCCATACATTTTACTTCCGATCTGATTTGTTAGGTTACTTGTTCGGTTGGTCTTTTCCAGACTTAACTCACATACTTATGGTTGATACAGATAGAATGCTGCAACTAATTACACGATTTACACTCAAGAGAGGCTGGTTTGATAGCAGCAATGTTTAAAGAAAGGAAATAGATGCTGAAACATTTCATTTTTACTACAGCACTAGTAAAAATAAAGCAGGGGAAAAAAAATTAAAACTTAGTTTGGAAAGGCAAATAGATGTTTCACACACAGCAAAAGTTCAGCAAGGCAGAGAGTTGAGGCTGCAGCAGACGCAGTTATGAGCGACCTGCTTTGAACGAGCCTTTAGTGCCTCCTGCCTGAGAGGCCGGCGCGCAGCCCAGGCGTCCGACAGGGGCTTCCCCTTGGCTTTTCCGTCCTAAAGCAGAAAAACCAAACGGCTGAAGGCACAAAAGCAGCTCTTCACCGAGGGCTGCAAAGGGTCACTCACACAAAATAATCCCCCCCTCCCAGCTGAAGGGCCACGCTGGGACACCCACCCAGCAGGACCCTCGCTGCCGAGGAGCCGCCACGCCAGGAGCCTTCTGCCCAGCAAGTACTAACTTTGTCGTCACCTTCCTGTCATTTTCTCTGCTATCCACATACATCATAATTTAATTTAATTTTTTTAAAATTTCCTCAAGGTTAGGATGCTGCATAGCAGTGAGCCACCACAGTCGTTGAGTAAGCACACCTTGCCGGCGGCTAATGAGGGTGCAGAGTTGGCTTAATCACACAGATAAATATTTACTCTGGTATTTAGTTTACGGATTTCCCTTTTTTTTCCCCTCCCTCTCCCTCCAGGGAAGGGAATTGCTGAACGAAAATGAGCCGGCGGTCATTTTTAGACAGCCCTCAGAGGCACGCGCTGTGCGGCGGGGCGCAGGAGGGTGGCGGTGGGTGGCAGTGAGGGCCCTCCCCGCGCCGGGCAGGCGGCGGTGCGTTACCTGTGCAGAAGTTGACGAGTGCCGAGGGGTCGCAGGCTGCGGCCAGGCAGGGCAAGCTGTCTTCCATCCCTCTTCCCCGACGCCGCCAGCGACGCCAAGCCGGTCCCCTCGCGGCTCCCGCTGCCCTCCCGGCAAGGCTCAGTGCGAACCCTGGCGTGGCCGGGATGCCGCGGGC
>NW_010190973.1:32746-32966 GCF_000695765.1 Mesitornis unicolor
GTGACATTAACACCAAAAACCCAACAGCAATCAATTTGCCCTTGCCCTGAGTGTAAAGAACCACCACAAACGACTGTGAAAAGGATTTTTATACTCAGTTGATTCAGATAAATCATTACTGTTCCAAAGCATATTTGACACACATTTGTCTGTGTGTCAGAAACACCACGAATCTGTCACTCAAAGCACAACGTGACATGAAAAGTTCACACACGGGGGG
>NW_010190974.1:0-636 GCF_000695765.1 Mesitornis unicolor
GCTCTGTCGGAACAAATGCGCTCAGACAGGGGGGACACGACCCCCCGCCGTGGCCCCCAGGGAGCCCTTTCCAGCAGATTTAACCAAAATCTCCTGGTTTTCTACCCAATCTTCTTCGGGGCTGGGGGATCCCACCCTCCTGGTGGGGACCAGCAGGGAATGTGTCCCCCTCCCGTAAGCACTCATTAGTGCTAATGATAACGATGGCGCTTCCTTGTCCTGTCCAGGGCAAACCCTGGTCTGAGCGTTGCCTGAATTCGGGCTGGTTCTCCCCCACTGCTCTGTGTTTCCTGGAGCCAAAACCCTTCGATATTTCCTAATTTAAAAAAAATCACACTTCAAACATTAGCAAACTCAGGTTCTCGCTCTTTTTTTTTTTCCTTTTTTTTTCTCCCCAAGAAGGTTGAGTTTCGGGGTGCGGTGTGGATGCTGATGGTGAACCCAGACAGCAGAGCATCCCCAGACCCCAGCGATGGGGGTGTCTCAGGTGGATGTGGGGGTGTTGTCTGCGGGGGGGGGATCACCCCGTGCTCGTGGGACCACTCCAGCGGGTGAAGCACCACGACGGGGACGGCGCAGCCCCCGTGGGCCTCACCGAAAGCCCTCAAAGGGCCGGGCTCCAGCAGTGGGGGGATG
>NW_010190975.1:0-240 GCF_000695765.1 Mesitornis unicolor
GGGGAAAGGGGATTTGGCGCCATCTATGGGGCAGAACCACTCGCTATGGGGCAGAGGAGGCCGCTATGGGGCAGAAAAAGGGGATTCAGAGCCATCTATGGGGCTGGAAAGGGCACTTTTGGCATCTATGGGGCAATCTATGGGGCAGAGAGGCCGCTATGGGGCAGAAAAATGCTGCTTAGAACCATCTATGGGGCTGGAAACAGCATTTTTGGTCTCTATGGGGCAATCTATGGGGCA
>NW_010190976.1:0-1372 GCF_000695765.1 Mesitornis unicolor
GGCTGCAGCCGCTCAGCGGGCGCCCCGGCGGCCATCTTGGGTGTGGGCAGGAAGCCCGGGCAGGTTAACCCTTGGAGGGCCGCGATGGGAACAAGAGACCGAGGGAAGACGGGACCACTGGGACCAGTCGCATGGGCACACCGGGAATATAGAACAAGGGGACATGGAGACAGCAGTCTCCACCACCTCATGCCCCTGGAGCCATGTTCAGCTCTGTGGTTGTTCCCACAGAGGATATGGGGCAGCTGTGGGACACTTTGGGGAGCCCATGCTGCCACCGGCCATGCCCCATGTCCCTGCAGCCCCTTTCACCCCAGTCTTGCCTCCCTCTGGGCTGCTGGGCAGTGTGTGGCACTAAATCCCCCAAATTATTCAGCGGTGTGGGTAGAATATGATGGGGGGGAAGGTTAATTTTCTGCCTTGTCATTCAAGTTTAATGGGGTAAAGCCTGATTTTTTAGAGCTGGGTGTGCAGGGGCAGTGTCATTGGCTCAGCCCATGTGGGGTTGGGCAGAGCTGCAGCCACGGTCAGAAAATCCAGCCCTGGCTGGTGATGCCTTTGGGATTTGGAGAGAAGGAGAAGGGGCCTGTAGAGGGGAAAGCAATGGCCAGGTTGGGAGGAAAGGCACAGAGAAAATTGCCTCTTGCTGAGTATCATGTGTGGGGAGCTTTGCCTTTCACACCAGGAAAAGGATGGGCTGCATCAGCCTTGCCTTGGCCACCGAACCCTGCCTGGCCACCATTTGCAGGCACAGAGCGATTAGCCTTACCACTTTTAATTGCTTCTCACCAAACACAAACAAAATCCCTGTTCCAGAAGGAAACAGCCCTGGATCCACAGCCAGGGCAGGGAGAGACACCTGGGCAGGGAAGAAGGGATGTCCTGGCTCATAGCACGGGGAAGCTGGCCTGGTTGGCCACCCCGCATGGGTTGTTGGCTCCCTTCAGCAGGCGGATGTAGCCCTGCTCACCCCATGCCTCCGACCAGCTGCGGGAACAGATGGAGAATGAGCACATCCGTGTTCCCAGGAACCCCCTCCAACCCTGGCAGGACCTCACCGTCCTGTCCTGTCCATGACAGGCTGTGTGAGGGTGTGAAAGGGGCAGTGGTTTTCGGGGGTATCTTTCAACCTCTACCTGTTTTTTAAGATCCAGTAGCTCACGTTGCGCCCACCCTCCTGACTCGTGCCGTAGCCCACAGCCAGCATCCCATGGTTCACCCGCTGGCTACAAAACGCGCTGCTGAAGATGCCTGGGAAGAGCAGAGCTGGGTGAGCCAAGGAGCCAGACCCAATTGCTGCTTCTCCAGTTGAAAGTGCCCTGGCGAAACTCTGGGCCTCAACAAGCAGCCCACCCCCACAGCGAGGCAGCCC
>NW_010190976.1:1442-26574 GCF_000695765.1 Mesitornis unicolor
GTGGCCCCCCCCGGCCACAGACACAGGGCCCACGGCTGCCACCGCCTGCTCCAGCGCCGCCTCATTGCCCTGGGCCACCAGCCAGATGGTGGAGCAGTTGGCCGCCTTGTCCTGGGGGTTGTATCGGCAGCTGGAAGTGTCCTGAGAGGAGAGAAGAGAGCCACACTGGTGCTGGAACCCACTGACACTGCTCTGGTGTGTCCCCAGGGCCACCTGCCGTTCTTTACCGTGGCCATGTAGGGGTAGACGTGCTCCGAGTTCAAGCCGCCGTTGTCGCGCACGTACTGGAAGGCACGGGTCATGTAGCCGCCGGGAAAAAAACTTTCGGGAGCAGTCGATGAGGTTTTGTTCACTCAGCACCGCCAGCTTCCCCGTTCGGTTGAAGACAAGCCCCTCCAAGGCCCCTGTGGCACTGAACGCCCAGCACGACCCGCAGTGCCCCTGGGAGAGATGGGGATAGTGAGAGGGATCACCACATTGTCCCCAAACCCATCAGAGAAGGATGCTGTGACCCACCAGTGCTGCTCTCCAGCTCCTCAGCTGCAAAACTGCAGTGACCAAAACTATGAGAGCTGCTTCTCTGGGTCACCCAGAGTTTTTTCGGCACTTGGGTGGATGCTGCTGCTTGTTGCTGCTGCCCAGACTCCCTGCACCCATCACACAGCCCTGCCCCGTGCCCACCTGGTTCTTCACGGGTGTCACGTAGCCCTTTGCCCGCCAGTCCACCTCCGCTGGGGTCTTCAGAGCCACCGGTGCCTGGAAGAGCTGTGCCGGCTCCTGCCCCTGTGCTATTCAGGAGCTGGTTAAACTCCTCATCTGTCTGCAGGTCAACAAGGGAAAGCTCGTGTGATGCCACCAGCGCTCGGCCTGTTGATCCCCAGGAAGCAGCCTGGCTCCAGGGCTGCAGGTTGGGGGTACTCAATCCCCAGATCGAGCCCTGGGTGCATCAAGAGGTCCCCAGATCAAGCCCTGGGTGCAGGGAGGGGTCCCTGGGTGAGGTACCAGGTCTCCGTAGTGGTTCATGGCCAGGCGGAAGCCGTGCTGCCCCTGCGACTCCTCCCAGTTGTGCTGCTGGATGCGCCACAGGTTCTTCTCCCAAACCTCCCGGCGGGTGGCCTCGGCCTCCTGTCATGGGGCAGAGGGATCAGAAATGTCCCCTAGGGACGTGGGATGGGGTGGGCAGCTCTGGGTAAGACCC
This sequence comes from Mesitornis unicolor, assembly GCF_000695765.1. Lineage (NCBI taxonomy): Eukaryota > Metazoa > Chordata > Aves > Mesitornithiformes > Mesitornithidae > Mesitornis > Mesitornis unicolor. The sequence goes on from NW_010190976.1 coordinate 2,641, forward strand.
TTCCACTGCCCCCCAAGCCAGCACCAGCCAGGGGAGAGCAGGACCTACCTCTGGGTATTCCTTGGCATGGAGGCTCTTCCACCCTTCCCACACCTCCTCCAGGGCTGGGTCTGGCGTTGCGGTGCAGCCCAGCAGGGCCAGCAGCAGCCCCAGCAACGTGGCCATGGCACCAGGCTGGGGGAACCGTGACAGCAGAGTCAGGGTGGTCCCTAGGATGAGCCCCATGGCCACCAGCCAGTGCCTGGGAGCAGTACGGGTCCTTCCAAGCCTGGATTAGGGGCGAGGCAGGAGGCAGAGAAATACAAGAGAGCGGCCGAGCCAGGGGGAAGACAGACCCCTCGGTTCCTTCAGCTCGATCAGCCTTTGCTGTTTTGACAGGAGCTTTAGGAGGTCTTAGCCGTCCTTTGGGTGGCATTTAACTGTCCTTTTTAGGAGAGGAACGAGCAGTTTCGTGAGAGAGCAGAGCCTGCACGGCTGAGGGACTCAAACACGGACCAAAGGGCAGCAAGAGCTGCAGGGATGGTGCTGGCTCTCCCTGCTCTTTTTATTTGCAAATCCCCACTGGTTTTCTCTGCCATCCTCCCGGCCCTCTCTTCCCCCTTCCCACAGCAGCTCTCCCTGCACCAGGGCACAGCCTGGGCACTCAGCACCCAGCAGGATCCAGCCCCAAGCAAAAAGACGAGCAGGGAAGGGTCATATCCAGACCCTCTGGAACAAGATTTGCCTTGTGGCTGGAGACAGCTCAGCCTCCCAGCTCCAACCCAGAGCAGCTTTGGGACTCGAAGCAAAGCAGAAGAGCGCAGCAGAGCAAGAGCTGGAGCCTCTGGGCCAGGACAAAGCTGTTTTCACTTGAAAGCCAGCAGAAATTTGCACCGACAGAAATCTGCAGCAGCATCTGAGGAAGGGGCTCACGCTGGGACCAGAGATAAGAGGTTTTGTCTGCAGAGATGGGGAGGCTGCTCCACGCTGCTGACTGAAGTCTCACATCTGTCCCGTACACAGGGGCATCCCGCCTTTGTGCCGTGCTTCCCCAAAATCCCTCTGCGAGGATTTTCCAGGATCAATTTACGCCCTTTCTTTTTGCCAGCATCCACACGCAGCCCTCCTCCAGCCCCGCAGCCATTTGTCTTCCTCACATCACCACTACACCCCCATCCTGCGTCCTCTGATGGACCCTGGTATTTCTGAGCAACTTCAGTTATTCTGGGGGTGCCCTCGGCAGCAAAGGGAGACCAAATGCTTTAGACACCCCTCATCACCAGACACCGAATTTCCACTGACATGGCCTCCCAAGAGCGAGGGCCGTTGTCGCGCCTTTATTCCGCGTGCTTTAGGGGTGGAGATGTCAGAAAGTTTTCCATCTTTCAGGGCAAGCAGTGGCTATTCTGAGCTAATTTTGTAGCTGAAGAAGTGCGTTTTTTTGCTTCAAAAATAAGTTAGCAAGAACATCTGCTCCCCCTCCACATCCTCCACCTAAAAATAAAGCCCCACACATTGGGTTTTGGTGGGAGAAATGCCTCCCAAGCCCAGTTCTTGAGGAAGAGCAATTTGTGCCTGGTTTTCCCAGCACCCGTTGCAGCCCCCGCTGCTTCCTCCAGCCGTTCCCCTCTCTCAGGAAATGAACTCAACTTCGCGCTCCAGCTGCAAATCCTCCATCTGAAAGAGACACCCAGCTGCACCGTGCTCCCATCGGACAGCAGGGCGGGGGCCTCCCACCCCATCTGTATTTCCATCCGCGGCCGAGCCCGCTGCACATTGAAAAGCTCAGGATTGCGGGAGGCGATCTCCCAGTTAATGCCACCCAGGATTCGCAATCCCCAAAAGAAGAAAACCAACCCCCATTTTATGGCGTTAAAAATAATCCTACAGCTTCAGAAGCCAACTTGGAGGATCAAAGGAGCTGACAGATTGGTAAACTCTTGTAGACAAGAGTGTTTTAAGAGTGCATTGCAGACATTTTAAGAAACACTTGCTCTTTTGGGACAGGAAAAAGCAGTTTAAATTAAGACTGAGAAGAAATAAACCCTGCAAAATAAAGCTTCTTACCCTCCACTGGCACTCACCCGGCTCTAAAGCAGGCAGAGAAAGGGGAGCAACTTTTCTGACTGCAAATTTCTCTCAAGGAAACCTCAGAGATGTGCAACTTCCTCCGTTACGTCCCCTTCCGCCCCCCCGACCTCAAGAGCTGCACCAGAAGTTACCCAACGGGGCATGCAGTAGAAGCTAAAACAACTGTGAGAGCTGGGACAATAATTTGGGCACAGGGACGAGAAAGGGGCAAATCTGCTCACAGGAAATAAAACGATCCAGCTGCAAGGTGCTTTGCATTTGAAACAGAAGCCTCCAGCTTGCATCCTCGGGGCATTTAAATGCAGTTTAATTAACGCTGGACTCTCATCCGGGAAGGAAAACAGCAAGGCCAGGTTTTGTAAGCTGGGAGCTCCAGAGAGGGCGAGCGTGGGCAGGCCCAGCACCTGCAAAAGCAGCAGCTCCGTGCATCCCAGCGTGGGATCAGAGCTTGGGAGCGCTCGGGGCGGAGCAGCTGCATCCCCTGAGGCCATGGAGGGAGCCGGGGTGAGGCTCCGGCCTCCAGCGCTGGCATCACCCGCCAGCCGGGATGCAAGACTCGCTCAAGGTCGTGCAGCGCCTGAGCAGCAGAGCCAAGAGCACGGTCCAGGATTCCCAACTCTCCACCCCTGCGTCTTCAATTGCTTGGATCGTGCTTCCCCCGAGGAACAGCGGGGATTTAATATTCTCTCCACCGCTCGGCACAGAAAGCGAACAGAGCGCTTTGCTTTTACCACAGACGCAGCTTTGGCTATCGCGAGCCAGCTGCCATTTCCTCCCGAGCCCTTTCCTGCGCTCCAAAAACAGGCACAAAAGCCAGCCAGCGTCTCTTTCCAATATTTTAATGAGTCGCTACATCTTACACTCATAATTATAAAAGAATAAGAATCCATAAAAATATTTTCTTTTCATAATACGCACTTAAAATACTCCAGGGCAAGTCAATGTGGTTCATTTGGGTGGGTTTTGTTTTGTTTTTTTCCTTTTTGCCCCTGGCAGAACCCTTGGCTTGAGGGGGGGTTTGTGCTCCCCTGAGGTGTGATTGCTCAATCCCCCCTCCCCAGAACTGCAGTTCCTGTTGACCAGGTAAATAAAAACCAGAAGAGAGCATTTGCTGAGTAGACGGGCAAGGGGAACTGTCACTGACCCGCAGAGAACTGAAGCACAGCCAATTTCAGTGCACATCTGAAAGCTCGAGGTGTCAGGGAAGGAGAAGGTGGGATCGGGAGGCAGCACAGAGAACGGAGGGAGGGAGGATTTGCATAAATATCATCCATCTTGTGTGGCAAAAACCCAGATGCTGCTGTGACCTCTGGAGAGATGATCTCTGGTTGTAGCCAGCTGCTTCAGCCGCCGCGCTACCTCTTGGCACAACTCTGCGTGTGAGCGGCCATTAGAGAAAGGTACCAGAGGACGCTGTTACCGACCCCAGCCCCTTCCTCCATCTGCTCTGTAATATTAGAACTGAAAAAAAACAAAAAAAAAGAAAAGACTAGTGTTGCATGCTTCTGCAGAGCTCTCTTCACTTCACAGGACTCCACGTTGTCGCAGCAGGGCCAGGACACAGCAGCAGCAGCAGCGGATCAGCTCCCCTGGGCTTCACAACAGGGAGTTGTCTCTTCCCTCCCGCTCCTGGCTTAAGGCAGCTTGCTGATTCGGCTCTTCCATTTCCAACACAGGCACTGAGTTCTTGCAGGTGAGAGTACGGGGACTGCAGAGGTGCAGTGGAAGGGGAAAAAGGATGGGGAAAGAGAGAGACGGACACAAACCTCAGCCTCAGGAGACAGACCACTGTCCATTGATTCCCAGGATAGAGGGAGTAGCAGCAAAAAAAGCATTAACAGCCAGGCCGGAGGAGAGGAGGAGGACGAGCAGCCGAGCAGAGGCAGGCCTCCAGCGTGGAAAGTGAAAGAAGGTGGCACTGTCCAAAGGGAAGGTGCCCTCCGCCCTCCCTCCTCGCTTGGGGAGGGGTCACCCAGCCCAGACTGGGCTCGCAGCCATTTGTGCTCTGGATTAGGCTGTGGAGGGAGGCGGTCATGGCAGGGCATGGGAGGGGGAAGGTGAGCCATCAGTGTCCAGTTTGCAGAGGCTTGTGCTCTCAGAGGTATTCTTGTAGAAAGTGCAGCAGCGTGATTTCGTAGTGCTCTCCTGACTCGGGGCACCGAATACTGTGTCTCTCATTGGGGTAGATCTGTGCAGAAACAGAGAGACAGCGTAGTTAGCCAGGAGCAGCTCCTTCAGCATGGACAACCCTCCCTCACATCAGCCTTCTTCCCCTCAACCCAGTCTCCATGGGACAAATTGGTGCCAGGGAAGGTGTCAAACACCAGCCCTGCTCCCTCACTGCACTCTCACCTCTGCTGCCACCAGCCAAGGGACAAAGCAACAGTGCAGGGGAGAAGGAAAGTTCCAGGCCTGAGGGCAGGATCCCTGCTCGCAAATGCTTTTAGACACAGGCCACATCTGCCAGCAATGAAGCAGCCACAGTGCCACCTCCCGGCCACCTCTTGGAGTCAAACTGGGCATTTATTGTCATCCACAATGCAACCAGATGAGGGAGCGTCTGCCTCCACCTTCTCTCGCCCCCAGAACACACAGCAGAAAAGTATTTCCAGATTTAAGAGACATTTCCACTTAACCCTTGTTCCTCCTACCTGCAGCTGGTAAGGTTTGCCGGCCCGGATTAGCTGTGATACCAGGAAGTTGGTGTGAAAAAAGTGCACATTTTCATCCAAAAAGCCATGGAGGATCAACAAACGATTTGGCCTGGAGATGGGATGAGAAAGAAGATGAGAAACCACACAAAAAAAAACCCCCTCTGCAGCAGATCTGAGGAAAGAGTTGCCAGTCATCAAGCCACAACTGAGCAATGGACAGGCAGTGAGGACGACGTAAATCCATGGCCTTGGTCCTCAACCCCTCCTTGGCCAAAGGGGCTGGGGGTCCAACGCCCCAGTTTGCTGCAGCAGGCAGCAACCAGCCATGAGTTAAAATTAAACAGGATCAGAATCCATCCACTCTTCTGGGATGCAGCAGAGGTGCCTGTGGTAGCACCAGGCAGGACCCAGGAGCAGGTTTTTAGCAGATCACTCAACCCCACGGTACTCACTCGTTGGGAAGCTTTTCTACGTGTAATGCCACAGAGCCAGCCTCATAACCTTGCTGGTTGTTTTCTGGGATATCCATGTACCGCTCAGTGTACCCGGTGTCATATGCCATCCAAACTGTGACAGGAGCACCTGCTATAGCAATCTGTCAAACAAATAGGTGGCAGGAGACAGCCTCAATTATCACGTGCTAATGAGTTCAAGTGTTCCCATCTTCCTAAAGAGGCAGGAAAAACAGGCTTTGGACTGTCCTGTCACTCAGATCAGGATTCTTCTACCAAAATCCCACATAAAACCCTGATTCCTCCTCCTGCTATTCCTTTTATGGTCACAATGGGGCAAATTCCTGCATATCAGCATTAAAAGGCTTCTGCTTTTCAAGAGACTTGTGGAATGATCCAGAGACTGTGCTGGGGACTTGGGAAGGGGATCAGGAATAGCATGTCGATCATATAATTGGATGCTTGGCTAAGTCCTCCATTGGCAGAGGGAATTACCCCAGCCCAGAGATCCCATCCTCACAGCCAGGAGCTACAGGCAGGACTGAGGGACATTTTCACTCATCCATCAGAAACATCAAGCAAAAAAGCCAGCTCCATATGCCAAGAATTACAGAAGCTGAGAAAGCCAAATGCCCCAGAATGACAGCCCCACACCCAGACTTACCTTGAAAACATTGGGTTTACAGATAAGACCCATGAGGGAGAGAAATCCCCCGTACGACCAGCCATGGATGGCTACCCGACTCAAGTCGATGAACCCGTATTTTTCTGCTACATAATGTAAACCTTCCACCTGGTCCTCTATCTCCACTTGACCCTAAAAGGCAACAAGGAACCTCAAGTTAGTGACTTTCTAAGTCTAGAAACTTGAGACAGAAAAGACAAGAGCAACACTCACACGGGAAACGTGCAGCCAGGCAGCCTTAGAAAGAGCAAACGAGCAGAGATTCATCGACAAAAGTACGTTACCATTTGGTTTTTCAGGGCCCCTTCAAATTTGAGTCCTCGCTGGCACGAACCCCTTCCATCAATCACCACCACAGCATAGCCTAGGGATGCTAGCGTGTTTAGCCGTAAGTACTTGATTCCTTTGAAGGAGTTATTCACCAGCTGCACCTGCAGGAGTAGGGAAGAGAAGTTTCAGTGCTGAGCAGCTGCCTTCCAGTACCTTCCTCTGTCTGTCCCACTGCATAAGATCCCAAGCTGGACAGCAGCCACTAACAGAACTATCAGTCACGCAAATCAGGCTAAATGCTGGAAAAATCATCTAAGGTTTGAAGCAGAGGTCAGAGCAGGGGTCCAGTGCTCAGTGCTAACCACAGCATAAGTCTTGGTGCATGACTGAGCAACACAGAGCTCTGCCCTGGGCTGCAATCCCGCGCCTGACACCAGCAGTTAATCTGGATTATTACCTGAGGGCCTCCATACACAAAGAGCACCGTGGGATGCTTCTTCCCAGGCTGGACATCATGAGGTTTGTAGACCATTCCATAGAGCTCAACATCTGACTGAGTGTGGAAGTGAAAGATCTCAGGTGGGATGTAATCGGGGGGACAACCTGCAAAAGGAAGTGACAACACAGTCACTGGCACCAGGCTGTGCCTCCTGCCCCTCCTGAACAAGCTCATTCTGTTCAAACTTGACCCCAGTCAGGGCTTTTCAATACCAAACCACACCAAGGCTTTGCAATGCCTCTCAGAGAAGCCTCTCACTGGGAAACAAACAGCCTCCATCTGTGCACAGGGCAACAGGCCATATAAAGAGTGAAGGGATCTCCCAAGGAAACACCATCAGTGGGGATCCTCTGACAAAGCATGGCAGGCCACAACGGAAAGATCGGGAAGGTTAAGAACAAGGACAGGAAAAATGGAGAAAACATTTGCAGGAGGGGTTCAGGTGCTGCTGTGAGCTGTATCTAGGTCTTTAGAGCCAAGAGACTTGGTGTGAAGTAGTCACTGTACCCCAGACACTTGCCCCTCTTCACACAAATCATGAACACTAAACCCACAGCCATCGAAATACTACACCCTGGAGCACTGTTTTCACTCAAAGCATGAAACACAACATCTTAAAAGCCCATATACCATTTCCTGGATAAGATGCACACCACGCGTATCTCCCCCCAAAATAACACAATTAGTTTTCCCTTATACAATCAAGTTACTTGAGCCACTTCCTTCTCCATCACTTTTGGCTATAGCTAGTAGGAAGAGTATCACAGACATAACCTAGCATGTCTTACGGCACTTACTGGCTGCCTCCATCATGCTGGCCCAAAACTTGGGCTGCTTGTGGAGTGGGTCATCATCGGAGCCGCTGAGCTTGTAGACATGGACACAAGGCGGGGTGCTCACGCTGCTGTAGTGGCTGATGAACATGTCAAAGTTCTGCAGATGGAAAAGTGAAGAGTCAGGGGAGCAAGGTCTTTCATTTCCCACATCTAATCTCCTCCATGCGGTTCTCAGACAAGAGCTCCCACTTCTCAAGCAAACAAGACAAAGGAGCCCTCAGGACTCGTTACTGGTCATGATTCATTACCATTCCCAGTTAGGATCCTTGCCAGTCAGGAGCAGAGGGTGTCTTGTATCTAAGAAACAACCAACCTGGCTCATTGAACAGCTGTGGGAGAAGCCCAGCGTAGTGAGTCGCACAATTTCTCCAGGACACTCATAGCTGACTACGTAGAGGTGGTGCTCCAATGGGGTGTCCTTCGTGCCTTGGAAATACACCAGCTTCGTAGCCTCATTGACCCAGATCTACAAAGAGAAGAGAGGGCTCAGTGACAGCAGGATGACAACCACTGCTCCTTTACCAGTTCAAACAGTCAGGCCCCAGGCAGAGTCAGCTTCAAACACAAATAGACCATGACAGACTGCTCACGGCATTAGGGACCGCACACAACGCCTGTTGATGTGACAGGCTGGGGAACATACACACAGCACTTACAGGGAATTGTAGAGAGTCCGATGAAGTAACCAAAAGCGCTCACTCGGCTTTTTTGAGACTCAAAGCATTTGCATGCTAAGGAGCATGAAAAGTTGGGCCCTGTTCTCCACAGGTCAAACTAGAAAGATTCTGTGCTTAAATATGGCATCTTCCCACAGTGCGTCTGGATTATAAAGGTATTAGTGTATTTTTTACAGCAATCACGATAATGAATTCTCATCTGTGGAAAGATCAGTCCAAGAGCTCTGACAAAACCAAACTTCAAGCCACATTAAAATAATGTTTTTAATCTCCAGATAAAGTTGCTTCTAAAATCCAGGAATAAAGGCAACAGCTTTTAAATACTGCATTGCTGCAGCAACAGTAACTGAGCTGTTTTCCACCTTACAGTTTCCAAATGCCGAAGCCCAAATGCTATTTCTGGCTAACCCACAGTGTGAAGACCACTGTGGACAGCAAAGGGAAAAAAATATCCAACTCAATTGGCCGGGAAAACCAGGCAGAGCCCCGCGGAGCAACAAATGCATCAAAATAATTGCTACTAACACAATTTTAGCTGTAGCACATGCAGGGAAGAGCTGTGGCCAAAACCAACAGCATGTACAGCGAGAATCCACACGGGGAGGGACAGCAGGTTAATTGCAGCTTGAGGAAAAGCAGCAGAAACCAAATGCATGGAGCTGTAGGCCTTTTTAAAAGCGAGAAGTGAAAATCCAGATTAATTGGAAATTAACAGACAAGGTCTTTATTTTGACAGAAATCATCTGGGAGTGTTAAAGATCAGACTCAGAGTTAATTCCTGAAGCCAAAATGGAACTAGGTTTCTACAAGATTAATAAGAAAATCATTCCTGGCTATTCTGCAACCAATAACAGACACAGTTTCTCCATATTCTAAATGGCTTTGTACTCCCTAGCTGCCTTCTTCCTAAAGGCTCTACTGAGGGATCAGCTGGAGACCAAGAGTTCACTCTAAGCACCAGGACATATTTCCAATTCGCAAGTACTCATTGGGGTTAAAATGCTTCGGCAAAGGCAGCAATCCCAAGCTTCTCTACAAAATAGTTCTTTGTTGCTCCTGAGCCTTAGACTTGTGTCCTTTTTCATGGCCTGACTCACTTGTGGGATTTACCTGAAGTCTGATTAAAAAGGCAATCAGTTCAATGTGCACTGCACTACAGCACTTCTGGGGAAAGCACAGGCAGCAATAAAAAGAGAAACAAAATGAAGCTTAAGTCATTCTGCTGGTCCCAGGCGTAACAGAGGGCGTAGGGCAGGACTGCGGGCAGACAACGCAGAGCTGTTACACTGCAGGACAGAATAAAAATAACCCCTACCTTCGATCCGTGCCTTGCCAACACCTCCCATTCCCCACCAGTCAGGGCAATCTCCTCCTTGATAGGACATTTGAAATCATCTAGAAGAAAGAACAGGAGAATAAATCACTGCCTTCCCCAAAAGGCAACACAAGCAAATCAGAGAGGGAGCTCTCAAAGCTGAAATGTTGACAAAGCGCAGCTCTTACCCTCGCTGTGGACATATGGCTGCACCCAGTCATAGCTGCCTTGCTTTAGGATTGCTGTGACTCTATAGAGGTGGCAGAAACCTGTTTTGCATTCGTTGGCTCGGATAAAGCAGAGTTCCTCCTCCTCCCCCTCCGGTTGGATGAAAGGGTAGAAGATATCGTGAACCTGTCACACAAAGCAAAAGACCCATGAGCGATTTGTATGGACAAAGCAGAGACATAGCCAAGGGAATCAGTGCTAAACTACTGGGCTTTCAAAGGAAAGACAAGGAAGAAGTATCTCAGAGTGGGAAAAAGCCATTCCATACTTTCCTATTACCACAAGAACTTTGGACCCACATAGGAGACCACGTGCTCTGGGTTTTCCATGCCTACCACTGAAACCAGCACCAGTCTTGCCTCTCAGCCAGACATTTCAGCTATGTGAGCCCTACAAGGTGATTGCTATTCCAGCACCTTAGGAGTGCCACAGTGTGAACACCAGGCCCCTTTGTCACTTCAGCACCAAGATGTTTCATCTTAGAGGCTGAAGTTTATTTCCTGTCCCGTATGTTCATTATCTATCTAAATAAGTAGAAATTCCACGGATTAGGGTTGCTCATGCTTCAAGAAGCCATTTAATCTTGTAAATAAAATACCCACAAAAGAATGGTAGTGTCACACCCAAAAATGGCAGTGTCCAAAGTGCCCGTGTTAGAATTAATTAGCAAGAATTAAATGAACAACAGCAGCAGCTCCAACTGCAAGGAGATGGCAAGATCTGGATCTCTTCCAGTGCTGACTTCATGTAAGTCCTCCTCATGGCTTTATCAACCCTCCTGAACTAACACCAAATCTAGCACTAACGAGTGGCAAAGCAGTTCGCTGGAGCATGAACTAAACTGGACACCCAGCCAACATGAAAATGGTTGACTGTGGGCAAGGAAGGGGCAGCCTGCGTTCTCCCTCCCAGCCCTGAGCCTCTTACATTTATCCACACATCAGTGGTTTCTTCATAGATCACAAATGGCTGGACATTTTCTGGCACAGTTTTGGCAAATTCAGCACGCTGCTCCTCATTTTCTGGTACTGGAATAAAGAGGGCTGGAGGCAGAAGGATTAGCTGCAGTCGCTGCTGAGGTCTATCTAGGAACATAGCCCAGGCACTGGGGAAAAAAGTTGGAGGTGAATGTCAGTACCACAAAATAGACGTCCCTTTCTAACACTCAGAACATGCAACCCTTTCCTCCCCCTCGTCCGCTGGCAGCAAGGATTTAAGCATCTGAATGCAAAGCTTTTCTCATCATTGCTGCTTCCTAATCTGCTGGAAGCTTTGCCAACAAACATGTATTGCCAGACATCTCTGGTATTTCACAGGGGTATCGTTCAGATGAGATGTCTGACAGATTTGCCAGTTTCTATTCCAAGGGAGCACTGCTAACACAACCCTATCTCTTTCTTGCACAGCCCCTCCATCAAGAAGCACCATTTGTTTTCTAACAAGCTCCTAATGAGCTCAAGCGATCACTCTTAAAGTGATCCATTTGTAGCTTCCTCATTGCACGCTGCACTAGCGGGGAAAGGCACAGACCTAAGAAAACTGCCAAGTGAAGGAGTCGCTTCAGTCTCAGCCTTGTTCCTCTCCAAGGAGAGTCACTGGAAGCGGTGCTGCACTGCAGGCCTCTCAACATGACAGATGGAAAGCCACCACTGCATAGTGCGGCTTCCCCAAGGCCTGGAAGTGCATCAAGGGAAGTTTCAGCATTAAGACAGACTTTCAAAAGAGTCAGCTCTCCCTAGTATCTTGGTGACTCTGGATTTCATGAACTGATAGATTCAGCACATTTAGATAAGCTCTGGTGCAGAACATAAGCAGCACCTATGAGATTACCTTCTGCAAAGCTGTATGAATTTAGTTTCCAGAGCAGAAAATTAATGACAAGTTACAGAATGCAATCTTCAAAGACAGCTAAGTCACCTTAGCTTGATCTGGACAGAAACAAGTTAACAGTCAAGTAAGCTTTTGAGGGTAAAAATTAAGAGGGTAAAAATTTCAAGCCAGTCAGATAGGTGTGAATTCTGTAACTCTTCAGGCAAGGCTGGCCAGCACAAAACTCCGTATTGCATCTGGAGCAACAGCGAGCTACGGGAGCGCAGCGGTCACGGAGCAATGTTTCCCCTTGTACACACCACACAAAGGGCTTCACACCATGCAGACTGACCACTGGCACTGATCACGAACCGCACCAATGAACAATGACAGAACGGCTTACAGTACATTCTTATTTTCAGCAGAAAGCGTACTGTACTGATGTTAAACATCTCCAACCTAGAAGAATTTCCTACATCTGCCTGCTTAATACATTGGTGTCATTTAACCTTGCGGCTGTGGCTCTGACTTAAACCCCACAGCTTGTCACTCTGGTCTACAGCTGATCAATTCCTACTTTTAGGATGTTGTAGCACTGAAGAAGCCAAATGCTCATATGCCATTTCTGGCACTCATGGCTTTAAAAGCAGGTCATGAAAACAACAGAAAGCACATTGAGGGTATGCAATAGTTCTGCCAAGGAAGCCCTTGGCAGTGTTAGTTTGGAAGAAAAACTTAAGTACTATTTGCCATCTCGGGTCCATCCAGCACGGGCAATGTACTCCACAGTCGGAAACAAAGCAGTGAAGGGTTGCACCAGCTCCTTGTCCTGAGCACACACGATCTGCAGCAAAAGGAAGGTCCAATATCAAACCAGACTGTTACCAGACCTCCTCACCTCCTCCCGTGGAAGCTCAGTGGAATGGGAAAATAAGGAAATTTAACCCTAGCATCAGCAAGGGTCAGGCCAGGAGAAGCAAGTCTTTCTACAAATGGCAGGAAGAGAACAGAAAAACAAGCTTCAAAGCAAAATGGGTTTGGCATTCAGCCATAGAAAAAAGGCTACAGCCAGGGACTGAAGCCCAGGATTAGATCAGGCTTCAACTCCCCTGCTCTACTATTGACAATGCGGTATACCAGGGTAATCCTACTTCTCACTTCCCTCCCCTCTCCCAGCTGCTCCTTCACCAGAACAATACTTTTCACTATTTTAAACTTTTACTGATTCTTGGATAAACGCATTATAGAACCAGGATGAAACAAAGGCTAACATTATCTCTTAGTGACCTTGTCTTAATTCTAGGGAGCTTCAGAAGCAGTCCACCCTCCTGTGCAATATCCCACTCTGAGTTGTTACCACTTACCTTACCCTTGCTGTCTGTTTTAAATTCTGCCAGTTTCAATGTAATCTTGGGGTTTTTGCTGCCTGCAGAGAATGAGTGAAAGAAGACCAAGATGACCAACTGGAACACTCCATGGCTATACACAATAAGACTTCTAGAGAAAAACTGATCCCAGTCCTACTAAAATGGCTGTGCGTGAATGTACAAATACCCAATTATGCATATGAACAAACATCACTAATCACGAGTCATTTTGGGTATGGGAAGGTTTGCTTCTGCCTTGCCTAGTTGGCTGTGCATGTTCTCAGGAGGGAGAGGAAAGACTTTGATTCTAAATGTATTCCACAATATGCCACCAAATATAGTCAATTTTCTCAGCAATCCTTTTATTTAAGCTGAATTTTAAATCTCACTCCTTTCTTGAAGTGGATTTTGGGCTCAGAGACTCAATTAGGCCTCAAATTTACAACCACTTTCTACTTCCTAGTAAGTACCCAGATTAGTCATCCAAAATTTATAGCACAAATTCCACTGCTTCCGCCAGCAGGAGTCAAGAGCTGCATTAGCAGCCCAGCAGTATTTCACTTACCTGTCCTGGGGTACCGATAGGAGTCTGTTTTCCTCTCTTCCAAGGCAGGTGAAGGAACGTGAATTATCTCCACCTCTGACTCATCCACTTCCTCATACAAGATCCGCAGTGTTTTTAAATCCTCTGAACCTAGGAACAGATAGTAAGCATGTTTGCCACAGTGTTTTCCAGCTGTTTCTGACTTGCCTGGAGCACTGCAGCAGTACACTGGTGCAACAGAGTGCACATCTGTACAGCTGCAGTTCCCAGCGACCACCTGCAAATACTCCTCAGAGCACAATTATAATCCCTCAGCATTTTGATCACAGAATATTAGGAGCTGGAAGGGACATTGAAAGATCATCCAGTCCAAGCCCCCTACCAAAGCAGGATCACCTAGACTAGGTCCAGGCAGGAACGCGTCCAGGCAGGTGTTGAATGTCTCCAGAGAAGGAGACTCCACAACCTCTCTGTTCCTTCAGGTGGCCTCCCCAGAAACAGACCAAACACAGGCCAGAGGAAAACCTTGCTCAAAATATCATTGATAGCAGAGGCTGGCAGCAGTTACAGTGTCAGAATTTTATTAAGTAAAACACTGACCTTCTGTGGAAGCTGTGGGACACCACCAATAACCCGTGAACCGATCAAACTCCTCCTGAATGACAAAAGTGGCTACACCAGCAGATTTGGGGTCATCGAGAACGTTGGATAAGCCTGGAGAGGAACAAAAAATTTACATGTCCTTAAAAAAAGCATGATCCAAAAGAAGAATGTACTCATAAGAAACAAGCCATGAAGACATGAGCCCTTCCAGCCCGAATTTGTCAGAAAAAACTTCCTTTTGAATCTGGCAAGAAGCACCAGTTACCTTTATGGCAGTATGTCATCCGCTTCTCCTCTCCCATCTCAATATTTGCTACCCACAGATCGTTGTTATTGATGAAAGAAAAGAAGGCAGGGTCAGCAGGGCAGATCTTGGGATCCATTCGTGGCCCTGTGCACTGAGTCTTGATCTCCAGAGGCTTCATTGGAGACACCTACAGCAACAGAGACACAGATCAGCCCATGAAATGAGGGCAAACATTGCCATGACAGGACACAAGAGAAACGACCATAACCAAACAGATGCAGATGTACAGCCATCTCCAAACCAAAACTATTAAGCCTGTTTCAGACGATATTCATAAAATGGTTAACAAACTCACCATGAACCCATTCTTGCCCCCATCTCGACAATGAAAGAGGCTGTTGCTGGCCTGGAAGAGGAATAGGCCACTCTCACTGTGGAAATCATAAGATGTTATACCAAAGACACCAAGTCGCTTGCGTTCCCTCAAGAGTTCCTCTTCTCTAGAATACATCCCATGATGCGGGGTTGCCTAGTAGTGAAGGAAAGGAAAGTCTGAAAGAATCTGCAAGGAGAGGAACTTTCAGAAAACAGGAATGCTCTGAGACTGGCACCAGATCTTCTGTGCATACCCAAAATACAATATACCAGCCAAAATCCATCAGCAATCTTACCACACAGGTCCATAACCTCTGTACTCCAGGCAACATGTGTGGCCGAGGAGGACTAAACCCACCTCATGCCCCAGAGTTCCCTTACGTAGAGGGATGAATTGAGAATCTATCATTTCTGCAGTTGGCACTTCAGCATGCACTGAAGATGGCTGCACTTGCTCTGCTTATGCAAATCAGGTGTAATCAATTAACTTAATTACATTATCTACAGCCTTCACAAACAGTTTCCATGTCAGACACTGCAAACAAAAGCTCTTCCGGGGATCTTGAATTACCCTGAAGTGGACTAAGCACTCCAAATGGGGTCACGACAGGTGAATTATTTTCCACCAGGAAACTTTTTAGTAGGAAAGAAAAACCAAAACTCTCCACTCTCTTCATCAATGCCGTTAGTGACAAAGGACATCAAGATACTGAAATCGGGGAGCAGAGAATTCACCTCCTTTCTGGTGCACTCACAATAGTGTGTAAAGCAGAACCAGCAGTTTAAATTCAACTTTCCCTGATTTCCTTAAAAGCAGGAAAGAAAACAGGCAGGCAATCCAACAAGCATGGCAAGAGCCCAGAGAAGATGCCCAGAAGAAAGGTGTGCTGTCCTGATAGTTTATAATCTGAGGTAGGCCACACGCGAGTTTACAGAGCCCTCTCTGCTAGGTCAGCCCTTTGCTTGCCACATCAACTGCTGTTTTGCACTCTGCCAGCTCCATTGCCCACACGAGTGAATATTTTGCATTATGAAGCAAAGCAAATTTTAATAAACGTTCCTACCAATATCATTCTCTGTCTTCTATGCTGCCATGTTATTATCCTCACAGTTCAACAAAGAATTACCCACTATACCAGTCCCACAACATCAGTCAGTTTTCCCAAACACTGTCAGCTCCGGCTTACCTGAAAGTGATCCAGCATCTGCTTCCATGACAAGAGTAGCAAGGCCTCCTTCCGTACCTTTTTTGGAATCTCTGAGTAAAGAAGGGAATTCTCTCGGCTACCATATGGCATTCCTATTAGGAGGACAAAAGCATCATCCTACTTAAGATTAGTTAGCCAGGACAGAGAGGACCAAGGGCAAAAATAAAATAACTATAACGGGGGGGTCGGGGCCACCCAGAGGCTTTTACCAGCTGACACTCCCAAGCAGCAATCAGTTCAACCGCAGAATTATATCTATATTATTTAAATATAGATTTATTTAAGTTATTTACATTTAGATATTCATTTATTTAGAAATTTCTATAAGCAAGATTTTACACTGAAACACCTCTTCAGAATCGGTTACATCCAACTTTCCTCTCTGTGGACCGCTCAACCCACACCCGAGATCCACTCTAAAAAGGCCACTCCCTGAACGGGTGACTCAACATCACTTCTCCACAGTTCTCAGCCAGAAATTTGCTACAGCGACCTCCTCCAGGCCAAGGCACCAGCCTGCAAGAGGGGAAGAAAAAGCTTGGAAGCTGCAGAGAGCCCATTCCAACGTGAAACAGTACACTGCATCGTCATTTTACATAAGCCTTTGACTGTGATTATCAAATAAGCTGTTGGCCTCTATCCGATTTTCAAAACAACCATGAAAAATAAAATATCCTGACGTGTGATTTTGGCAGTTTCAACAAAATCAAACACCACGGACTTGCCCTCTACGTATGCTGTCTGTACCCTCATATCACAGTTTTGCACAGGAAGATGTGCCCTGATACCGTCTACTCCGCACATGTTCTGGGCAGGACAAAGATTTCTGAGTGGGTTGACCCAGCAGTTACTTAAAATTAAAACTGAAATATTAATAAGCGCTCAGGAAGCAAAGCAATATGTGAGCATATAATCCTCAGAGATACAGAAACACCAAAGTGCTGAGCATGTGGTGTTTAATATAAGCAGCATCTGCCATGATATAACTTAAAATTCTACAGGAAAAGCCCAGGAATGATTTAAGATGCCCAAACAGAAAAAAACTGCAGATAGGAACAAATTGCTATATACACACACTTTTGATACTCATGAGGCTGTGACCTGAACTTCCTTTCTCCTTATTACATTAGTACTTTCTAATGACCTCAGGCTGTCTGCAATCAATCAGCATTTACAAGAAAAGTACTGCCTTCCTCCCCAAAAGACATTATACTTTGCTCCTGAGTGAAGAAAAGTATTCGACCTCTACAGCAGAGTTCTTCAGAAGTCGTCATCCTACTCCTCGGCATTCAATATTCACATAAAAGCTTGAAAACGTTATTTAACATTGAGACAGTAATAGAATGCTGATGTTAAACACTTATGAGCTGTTCAGCACACGGTACGCAACTCCAAAGGTGCTCATTATGGCAATAAAAAGAATCAGCATTTTTCCCTTATTAGGAATGCCTGAGAAATACCACCCCAGTATTACCTGGCAGATACCGATCTTAAATGATGGCTCAATCTGCTCTATTCCCTTGAGGAAGGGAACACTGACAAGACACTCGTGGATCTTCATTCCTGGTTCTGGCTCCTGCACCAGTCACACCCATGCAGAACACCAACCAACTGCTCTGCTTGCCATTTCACACAATAGAGGAACATTAGGATCTTTTTTTTTGGTAAATTAGCCACTCAGACCCTTAGTTCTTCAGTCATCTACATCATATCAAAGTCAACTTGGCCCTGAAATACATTCAGCTTTAAATCAAGTCTCACTGTTCAGACTCAACAAGAAAAATATGTTATCTCTGGATACTGCCCTTTACAGTAGCACTTGTGCCAGAAGAGTTTACGAGGA
Organism: Mesitornis unicolor; assembly: GCF_000695765.1. NCBI lineage: Eukaryota > Metazoa > Chordata > Aves > Mesitornithiformes > Mesitornithidae > Mesitornis > Mesitornis unicolor. The sequence continues at coordinate 20,323 of NW_010190976.1, forward strand.
ACTCTAACAAAATCAAGGCATTGGCACTCAGGAGCTGCTTGATGACAAAACAGATCAGTCCTTCAAATCCAGCATCCTATGTCCTACAGTGACCTATGCTCAGCAACTCAAAAAAGGAGGAAAAAAGCAGGGTCACTCCAGGGAAGCAGTCAGCTGTGCAGAGTTGCACATCAGGCAATTTCATTACTGGCCCAGTAACAATCAGCTCATGCCCCAAAGCACAACAAACTCTTTATAGTCTATAAAGCTTCCCATGTTACCAACCACAAAATTATCCAGTTACTAAAATCCAACCACTCTGTCACTAATTACACTGTGGCTCCAACTATAATGAGGGACCTGTACAACACAGCATTTTGTTGTCTCAATCCTGCTGTAAGGAAGAGGGTATTTCCCTGTGAATACCACTAATAGCTCATTCCCACCTAAGCTTTTTTCCCACCTCCCCCTACTCTCAAAAGCATCCTGCCTACATGGTACTTAAAGCAGGGAGACACCACCACCTCACCATTAATACTTAGAACTTGCAATAAATAATTAGTAATTACTGACAGCAAATTCCTTGGAAAGTCCGTCTGATTAATCAATCAAAAAAATCAAATCTCTCCTAAGCTACAGAGGCACAAGATAGTCCTGAGTTTGAGGAACTTCTCTTCTCTTGCCCATCACCTGGATGGACCTGGGTTGCCAAAGGACACTGCATTCACACCTCCGTTGCAAGGTCTGGCAAGCCAACACTTCCCCTCATCACTAAAGCACGTGGTTGAAGCGTGTGTCTGGGACTGGAGAGGTCTCTGCTCAGTTCCAGGCTTTGCTATAGATCATGTGCAAACCTTGAGCAATATTACACAATCTCAGCTCCCCCATCTCCTAAATGAAGACACCTCCCATCCTTTTCCTCGCCTGTTTGGATTGGAAGCTCTCCCGTAACATATTCACACCCGGTGGCTGGCATGCTGGCTTACCCAGGTAATAAAGACGATGAGAGTGCGGGCTGGACTCTTCTGTTTTCCGGACAAACTGGAAATCATGGGGAGCTTTGTTGACTATCATGCCCGAATACTTCCTGCTGCTATGAATAATGTCACGCAGCCCATCCCAAGAATGCTTTTGCACCTGGAATTGGGAAGGCACATCCTCCATCTCAACCACTTCAGAGCTGTCTGATAGCGTGTCCACTGCAGTCATCCTCTCTTCCCCTTCAGAACTGGACAAGAAACTGAGGGAGGGAGTTGAGAGAGAGAATTAAGACAAAATCAAGCAGGCACATTTTGTTACTTAGAGAAAGCTCTAAGCATGCAACAAGCTTAAGAGAAGAGGGACTCCTTAAACTACACATCCTAGAATTCTCCACACTCTAAAATTACATTTTAAACACACATCGATGTACTGAAAGGAAAAGTCCATTTCTCATCCTGTATCAAGCCCTGCAAATGAAGATATTAACCTCAGAAAAAAAACCTCACTCTCCCAGGGCTAGCTCTAGAAACAAGCTGTTAAAGGAAGTACGAGCTGCAGATTCTGGGGCAGAAAATCAGCTTGACTCAATGGAAAACCACCCCAGGAATTTGGATGGATAAATCATCAAAGCTATGACCTATTGTAAAGGCACATAAACTTCTGTTCTGGAAGACTACAAAAGTGAAGTCCCCTTCCTGCCCTAAAGGAACCCCTGCTCGTCACTTAGAGAGAGAAGTTTAAGCCCGAGCACACCACCTCACTTACCTGAAGAGGAAAGAAGTAGGAGAGATGATAAAACAGGAAGAAAACAGCACAAGTTTTGCTAACAGAAAGAAGGGGGCACTCACAGACCCTGGTCATGCCCTGCCAAATGTGGCATGCACTCCTCACGCATTTCCAGGCCAGCAGCTATTGAATGAGAGTCTACAAAAAACGCCTCCACATGCAACTCCAGCAAATGTTAATTTGAGGAGAGGTGGACTAGAAGACTTGCCCAAGGTCACTGATGTAATCTACTGCAAAGCAAGAATGAGCCTAGGACTAGGAAAACTAGTTTTTGTCACCCTATTTGAGAAGCCAAATTTCCCTCCACTAGGACATTTCAGTTGTTTTGTGGGTATCTGGAAGAACATTACAAAGAATTTCAGGACTTCAGTTTACTGAAAAATTAGGCGAGAAGTTTGCTCCATGAATCGATGCTGTGTCAAAGGCAGCAAGAGGCAAACCAGTGACTAAGGATTACACCAAAAAAGGCCTTGTCCTCAAAGCCCCAAGATTTTCATTCTCAAATGAGGTATTTCTTAAATGCTGTCTGTCATCTGGGACAGTGACCTGCATCCTGACAGGAGAGCAGCTTTGGAGATGAAGGATTAAGCAAGAATTGCACATAAACCAAATCTTGAAGACTTCAGCCTCTGTAAGATGAGGGGTGGCGTCACTAACGTTTATAAATTTGGAAAGGGCGAGTGTCAGGAGGAAGGAGCCAGGCTCTTCTCAGTAATGTCAAATGACAGGACAAGGGGAAATGGGAGCAAGCTGGAGCATAGGAGGCTCAACTTGAAAACAAGGAAGAACTTCTTTACTGTAAGGGTGCCAGAGCACTGAACAGGCTGCCCAGAGAGGCTGTGGAGTCTCCTTCTCTGGAGACATTCAAGACCTGCCTGGACACGTTCCTGTGTGACCTGGTCTGGTGATCCTGCTCTGGCAGGGGTTGGACTGGATGATCTCCAGAGGTTCCTTCCAACTCCTGACATTCTGTGATTCTGTGAAGATGCACAATGAATCCCTTCCCAGCAGAGAGAATCAGGGGAAAGGAGAAGGATGGTTATTTATATCACCACAAAAAGCCACTCGTCTCTGCCCATCTCCCATTTTTTTGGGAGAACCCTGACCGTTCCTTGAGGATTTCCCACCAGCTTGCATCTTCCAACAAACTGAGAGGAAGTTCTCACCTGGTTTGACCTCCTATGCAACTACAGCAGGAGATGAGCAAATCTAAACCAAAGTACATCTGGACTTCCTCAAACTAAAGGCACACAGTACAGGGGGTGTAAATATAACTGTATCTTCAAGCTGTTAGGTCCCTAAATTGTACAGAATGTGTGAATAATAAGATGAGAACAAGCTCCTGAAATAAACCTGCAGGTACCTACTGCCCAGCAGTAAATCCACAGTTTGAAAATGAAATAAAGAAGAGTATTTTCCAATCAAAGCCAGGCAGGAAGCCCAAGTGAAACCACAAAAGAGAACGTGACGGGATGTTCTAAGACTGCAAGAGCATCTGTGGCCTCTACTGCCAATATCCAGGGTCTCCATTACAGCAACTAAACTCACATCTGAGGGCAGAAATGTTGCCTATCAGAAACACGTGACAGGAAGACCACAAAACCCCACAAACTGAGTACAATTCTCTCAACCCAATCCCACTGCAGGCCAAGTCAGTCTATTAAAATAATCTGGCTTTGGCTCAAAGTGCCTGACCCTTAGGTTACTCTCACCCAGACGGTGAAACCATCTTACTCAGCCAGCCTGACTCCTCATGAGGGAAAGTTGCACCTTAAAGGCTCAAAACAGCCCACAAATGTAATACCAGTAACTGTCCCAAATTGAACTGAAGGCCGGAGCCCCTTCCAGACTGTATTGCTATGATTTTATGATTCGCTAGGGAAGTAAAAGTCACAACTTTTAGCTTGGAACTGCTTTTATCCTGGTGATTTTGACACTAGAATGGAATGGAGCAGTTGGAAAAACAAAGTGGCCATCAAGCAAAGTTACGTGGAAGTGTTGGGAGGTACCCATCATAGCTGGAGTGTGCTGGAGCCGCACAAAGCTTAGGTCCTGATATGATACAGAGTAAAAACAAAATCCAATTGCTTCATCCATCGCTGCAGCCATGTCTTGGACAAAGTGTAGCAATATCTGGCAATGCCATATAGGTAAGTAAACAAGTATAAGGAGTAACTTATCCAACTGAAACTGCAGGGTGAATTTTGGGATGAAAGTATTCAAAGGTGAGTTGGATCAAGGCACCAATTTTAACCACCTTATTCTTAGATGGTCTTGAAACATTGGTATCGATGCAGCACATCTGAGATTCACAATCCTCTTGCCAAGGCATTGATTCTGATGATTCAGTTGTGATGCAGAGGCACTGCTGACCCCACTCTCCAAAACATCCAGCTCCCCGTTGGAGGTCATTTTCTGCCCTGCCTGGCCAGGCTGGACGGACCAGGGCCACATCCACCGAGCCCTCCTTCAGAGGGAACACATGTGAAGACAACAAGCAAGTGCAGGTGGGACATCGGCATAGGAAAAAAAAAACCGTAAAGCTTGGAATTGGAAGTTGGTGAAACAAATCATCTTCCTGAGTCACTTCCTGACCCACCGACACAGAGCTCCCCAGGCAGAATTCTATACTTGGGATTTTTCAGAAAGCTCACCCACTCCAAGAGGTGATTATTGCTCTGTCCCATGCAACCTAAAGATCGACAAAAGCCCTGGCAGTAACTGGGACACGTACCTTCTCCAACTTCCTGCAGTCTCGTTTTCCAGACGAACCCTCTTTATCTTCTGCATTAACTACTCAGCAAGCTGGGCAGGACAGGAAACTAGGAAGGAAGAGGGGAAAAAAAAAGCAAATTTCATGTAACTGCAGTTTCCCCTGTCATGGGCAGTATAAAAGCATCCTCCCTAGGTCACATTTCCAGCTGAGCGCGGAGGCACAAACAAAATCCTTGGTTTGAACTTCACAGTCCAAGTCATTCCGCCAGCACACGCTGGATGTTAACAGCACAGATAAATCTGAGAGAGATTTCTTCACCTGAACAATGGGACTCTCTGAACTCCGTGCCCTGCCTCTTTCTTTCTTACAAAATTCTGCCTAAAAGCTGAGACTCCTCAGTACTGACCCTTCCTTTCACTCCCCTCCAAAAACCCTGAAATTCTCTCAAGTATCAGGTACTAAGAATTGAGAAAACAGAGCTCTGGTCCATATGCTTACAGGCAAGAGTCAAACAAAGGACACCATAAGGAGGCAGACAGAGGGTCAGCAGCCCCACTACCAATAGCGTCACGGTCCCACCTGGGACATAAAACCCACATTTGTCTTTCCAAGCCAGGCTGCTGCTTCCCTCTGCCTCCTGATGCCACGGAGGAGCCCTGGCTCACCACAACAGCCCATTTTCCACGAGTGTAAGCAGGCGCTACCTTCTCTACCGTCCTCCCTACTCTGGTACGTTAAAGTACAAAGATCTTTGTCTCCTCTTCAAGAGAGCTCTGAATCACAGACACACCCCAGACCTGCCACTATCTTTTGCCAAGGCCCCTGGTCTGCCCAAACAGCCATTTCTCCATCAAAACCACACTCGCAGAGGAACAGGAGAGACAAAGTGTCACAAAGAAGTGCCAGCAGTGAAGTTCCTAAACTGCAGAGAACAGAGAGGGACAAAGTAGCAGCATCCAGTAATTTAAGGGCAATTTTCAATGCAAGCACCAAGGGCAACAGGAAGGATGCTGAGGAATGCTGAGTAACCAGGTCTAAGCTCACAGCTGCCCCTGCCTTGAGACTTCCTCAGGTCCCCTCCAATCTCAGCAATTCTGTGATTTTAATGATTCAGAGGAACACCTCACCCTCATCCCACCCAGCACAGCTCACACATTTCACAGAGAAAAGGAACAATAACGTTCTCCAGTGCTGAACCCAGAGGAAAAGAAACCGAATAAAACAGACACGAGAGAGATCAGAAACCCGGCATGAATCATGACAGTCATTTGTCAGTGAGACCCCGAGGGGCCTGCTGCTGCATTCAGGAAGAGCCAAAGCAACACAGTCACCTAGAGAAGCCCTTACAAACTGTGTCCCTGTCATGGCTGGGAGCTTTAAGACCTCCTTCTCCAAAAATAAAAGGAACAGAGAGTGGAATAAACCGGTGGGGATTTCTGTGCAGAAGGATGAGCTCTGGCAAAGGCTGCGGGCAGCCCGTGTCCAGCTCTGTGTCCAGACAGGGAGCTCCTGCCCTTGCTGCAGAGGGAAGGCCGGGCCACGGGGTAGCGGGAGAGGGGGGAGCCCAGGGGACAGAGCAACCCCCACCGCCCAGGAGACAGAGCAACCCCCCCCGCCCTCCACTGCTAGAGCCGGCTCTTTGCCCGTGGAAAAAGGAGGGAGCAGCTTCGCACCTAGCCGGGGAGAACAGAGGCTGCTGGGGGGGCAAACACCCAGGGGAAGGAGTCCCGCCCCATTGCCCCATCCCTAGGGGAGCACGTTGTGGGGAGGGAAAGACAAACAACCCCCCC